>NC_048223.1:34495805-34545767 GCF_002007445.2 Ailuropoda melanoleuca
GTCTTTATTTCTCCATCAATTCTGAATGACAGCCTTGCTGGATAAAGGATCCTTGGCTGCATGTTTTTCTCTGAAAGAGCTTTAAAAATGCCCCCCCAACCCTTTCTCTCATTCCAGGTCTGTGTAGACAGGTCTGACGTAATTGTAATACCTTTGCCTTGGTATGTGAGAAATTTCTTTGCCCTGGCCGCTTTCAATACTGTATCCTTGGATCTAATATTTGCGAATTGCACTATGATGTGACGTGGCGTAGGTTTGTCGTGGTTGAGCTTGGGAGGGGTCCTCTCTGCCTCTTGGACACGAATGTTTGTTTCCCTCGCTAGATTAGGGAAGTTTTCAGCTACAATTTGTTCAAATATCTCTTCTATACTTCTCTTTTTCTCCACCCCCTCGGGGATGCCGATGATTCTGACATTGGAACGTTTCATTGAGTCAGTAATCTCCTGTAACCTACATTCTTGCACGTGGATTTTTTTAAGTCCAGATTCTATTTTAGCTTTCTCTTCTACTAACCCATCCTCCAATTCGCTGATACGTTCTTCTGCCTCATTCACCCTGGCCGTCAGAGCCTCTAGTTTTGACTGCATTTGGCCTATAGAATTTTTAATTTCTGTCAGATTCACTCTCATTTCTGCCCTTAGAGATTCTATATTCTCATTAACATTTTTGTTAATACTTTTTTCAAGTCTACGCATCATCTGGACCATTGTTACTCTGAATTCCATTTCTGATAATTTGGTTATATCCATATCCTTTAGTTCTGTGGCAGAGGCCACAGACTCATTGTCTTTTCTTTGCTGGGGGCGGATTTCTCCTTCTCATCATTCTGATGAGGAGAGGTTGCGGGGTTGTCCAGAGCCCAAATTCTTGACCGGGACCCAGGCAGTGCGTCCTTTTTTTATAGGGATCTTAGGGATGTGGGCTTCTTGATTTTTCATCCTGCCTTCTGGGGGAGGGGCCTGCCACACCGATACTCAGGCAACCCTGTTTGGGTAGAGTCTCCGTGTCCCTTGCGAGGGGGGATGGGGATGGGCACACTGTGAGCCGGTATTTCCAGGCTTTTGTTCTCTGGCCGCTTTCCCTGGCAGTTTGCTGTGCCTCTTCTAAGAGTCAGAGCAGCAATGGCCAAATCTCAGCCTCTGTCTCAGAACAGAGGGATCGCGGACCATTCTCCACTGATGTTCTGGCCACTTTAACTCTGTTTCTGTTGGTGCTGCTCAACCCTGCAGCATCCCGGGATGTGCGCCCCACACCCAGCATCCCACCCCTCACTTCCAGGGCCGGCACGTCTCTGTCCTTTGTGTTTCTAACACCACCAGTCTCCAGCCGCCCCTGCACGCTCCCGGAGCTCCCGGTCTCAGTCTGGTTCCATTGAGCACACCAGAGCACCGTTTCAGTCTGGTGGCGCGCGCTCCCCGCTCACGGTCTCAGTCTGCTCTCTCACGGGTGCCAATCCGCGAGTCCGCCCGCTCCCCGGTGCAGGTGGCTACCGCTTCCCAGCGCCCGAACACGGCAGCTCCCTCCCGCTTCCGTTTATCTTCCGATATCTGTGCGCGGTTTCACGGCTTCCCGCTTCGTACCTCAATACTCACCACTGGAGATGTTCATTTGTAGAGATCCAGATGTATCTTCCTGCGTCTCAGGCTGATTACGTGGATGTTCAGGCTGGTCTGATAACTATCCAACTCGACTTAGGGGACCGGCTGAAAAAGGGGTCCTCTACTCCTCCGCCATCTTAACTCCCTCCAGGAGGAGAGAATCTTAAGCAGGCTCCACACCCAGTACAGAGTGAGGTGGGGCTCAGTCTCAGGACCTTAAGTTCATGACCTCAATCTTACAGGCAGGTAGAAACCCCGTGCTCTGCACAAAACTATAGAACTAAGTGCTCCTTGATCCCAGAGGCCAGAAGAATCCTAGAGATTTATTAAATGAGAATGGATTGCCGGTTTCCACAGGTCGTTCCACTGCCAGTAAGAAGATAGTCATGAACCTTGGGTCCCTTTTTTCACTAGTCAACAGTCACCCTCACCTGCGAAGCTGCGACACAGAGAGTGACTTGGGGCTCTCATTACGGAGGCCGGGGCCTGGGGCCGGCCTGCTGCACCTACTGGCTGAGGACTCTGCACTCTGGAGCTGCAGTGACAGCAGGGGTCGCAGACAGATACCTCACGCCTCAGGCAGCTCGTGGCTCATTGGCCCTGGGTGTTTCACTCCCAGGACTGCGTGAGTTGTCACACTCACGTTGACTCGCGCTCTTCAAGAGTGTCCTCACAGCTCAAGCTGTCACTCCTGCCTTAAGCCCAGCAGCCGGTCACCTGCCGGCACCACCATCATTAGTGTTTGTTTTCCATGTCACTCTCTTCTGACCTCAGTGTGATGAGAAATCCACAGTAATTCAAATCAGTGTTCCCCTATAAGTAGCGTATCATTTTTTTTCTGTCTGCTTTCACAATTTTTTCTTTGTCCTCAGCAAATTTGATTATGATATGTTTGGACATGGATTCTTTGGGTTTATCTTGTTTGAGAGTCTCTCACTTTTTTTTTTTTTTGACTCTGTAGATTTATGTCTTTCATCACACTTGTAATAGTTTTAGCTGTGAATTCTTCAAATACTTTTCATCCATTCATGCTCTGCCCTCTCATTCTGGAACTCCAGTGATAGAAATCTTTTGTTATTGTCCCACAGGTCCCTGAGGCTTTGTCTGTTTGTGTTTTCAATTTTTTTTCCTCCTCTGGTTGGATGCTGAGCAGTTTTGGATTTTATCTTGGCTATTTTAAATATTATATTATGAGACACTGTGCCTAGTTTGAACCCTACAGAGACTGTTGATACTTTTATTTGAGCAAGCAATTATGTTAGTCATGATCAGGCTGCAGGTTAGGATAGTAATTTCAATGTCAGGTCAGTTGCAATGATATTTGGGCCTATTTTGTGTGTCTATCTTCTAGGGGTCAGCCTGGGATCTGGACAAAGGTATATTAGCTCAGCTCCTTAAGTTTTTGGTATGTCATTTGGATCAGTTCCATGCATGCACAGGTTGAGGGTAAGCCTACTAGCTATAAACAATTTTATGGGGTTTGTTTCTCAAGCTCTTCCTGATTTGTTATCTCCCCAGTACTTTTCTGGTTTCTTGCATTTCCCATTTTCTGCCTGGCCATAAATTGCTCACTTACTGCAATATCTGGGCTAAACATTGGTGAGAACAGAGGGGGTGGGAGGGGGGTAGTTTTGGCTGGGGCTCCTGTCACTGGCTGCTGTTGATGTTGCCACTGCCATCACAGAATTTCCTGGGGCCCTGGATAAAAGAACTGAGGGAAAGGAGAGTAGGAAAAAAATCCTTGAGGATTTTATCTGTTCTCTATGAGCTTTTGGGAGTTTCCTTTCCCATTCCTCAAGCCTGGTTTCCCCGGGAGCTCTCTCTTCTGCCCCACCATGCTGACTTCAAGCCAGGCTATCCTGGAGGGAAAGAAGTGGTGAACTCACCACCAATTTAGTGGTGCTTTGTATTCAGTGCATTTCCCCAGTCTACCTGTTGCTGTTCACTTTTCAGTGTTCCCAAATAGCTCTGCTATGCATTCTGTTCAGGTTTGGTAACTGCATTTAGAAGGAGAGAAAGGGTGGCATGTGTTTTCTCCATCTTACCCAGAACTAGAACCTCTGACTGATATTATTTAAAATATTTATTTTCTAATTAACTTGTCTTTATATACAGGACTACTAATGTTATTAATAAGAGTTCAGTTAAGGGGCACCTGGGTGGCTCAGTCGGTTGAGCATCTGACTCTTGGTTTTGGTTCAGGTCATGGTCTCAGGGTAGTTGAAATCAAGCCCCATTTTGGGCTCCACACTCAGTGGGGAATCTGCTAGAGATTCTCTCCCTCTGCACCCCCCCCAAATAAATAAACCTGTATGCTGACTAACAGAATAAAATAAAATAAATCTTTTTAAAAAATAAGAGTTCAGTTAAGTGGCCAAATCACAGTTTTCAGTGACTTCTTTTGGCATCATTTATGGCTACATTTATGTCAGCTGTACATGATGCTGTTTTGATCTCTTCCTTTGATCACCTCATTCTCACTGTAGTTTTCTATTTGCACTTTCTAACTCGCCTTGTGAGCAAATGTAGTCTTGTTATTTCTTTGCAACTTGTGGGGTAATTGCCTCGGAGCACACTCTCTACACACAGTCCGACGGTAGGGCTGGTCAGAGCAGGGATGCTGGACGTAGCTCAACTGAGTTGTATGTGGCACAGTTTTGAGAAAAATCAGGTGGGAATCCTCTCTGATGATCCCTGTAGTATAAGTTTGTGCTTACTTCAGACATAATTGAACTACAGCTGACATTTTCAAATAGTAGCCTTTGAACTCATCAAGTTGGGTGTAATTTCAGAACAAATTTACATGCAGTTCTTTTAAGATGCAAATCTTTGCAGAAATCACACCTGATGCAGTTGAGCTGGCAGCTGGTCGCTGGCGCACTCAGAAGGCGGGATAGGATCTCAGTGGAGGTGCAAATTCACTCGTGTAATTTAGAGTCTGCGTTAAGGCCTAATTACCCCTACGACCTTCCTATCACCATGAGTGATTGACTAAGAAATGTTCAGCCTCTTCTTGAGAATCTGGGAAATGATAATCCAGCCCTGGTCACTATGATCAAGTGGAAAGACAGAACACTTGAGCTTTGGGGGGCAGCTGAGGCCAGCCTGGTTCCAGCTTCATGGTGAGGTTAGGATCGGGCTCCAGGGAGCGCCTGGATGGCTCAGTCGTTAAGCGTCTGCCTTCGGATCAGGTCATGGTCCCAGGGTCCTGGGATCGAGCCCTGCATTGGGCTCCCTGCCCCACTGGGAGCCTGCTTCTTCCTCTCCCACTCCCCCTACTTGTGTTCCCTCTCTCGCTGGCTGTCTGTCTCTCTGTCAAATGAATAAATAAAATCTTAAAAAAAAAAAAAAAAAGGATCGGGCTCCAGGTGTACCTCTGTTGTGGCCCCTTAATCTCACTAAGCCTCCATTATCTCATCTATAAAACATCCTACATGCTTACCTTGCAAGGTGAATAAATAAAAAGAATAGATGAGAAAACTGACAGGAGACTGCAGAGCCTTCTGAAAGGTAAAGTGCCATGCAAACATTTATTATAAAATGTTTTTAAATTATGTTATTAAATGTTATTAAAATAACAAAGACAAAAATAGGACACAAAAGTTGAATTAAGAGGAGCAAGTCCTAAAGACTTCTCTTCTTGCCTCGCAGGCATGGACTTTTATGGAGGGCTTTATGAGGAGGTCTCTGGAAGCCCAGGTTGGGTCCACTCCCATCTAGGCCTTTCCAACCCAGAGAGCGTATGATTCAGCTCATAGGCGCCATAGAGTCAGAGATTCCCATGTGTTTTTCCTGATACTCCCAGGACCGTGGCAATGAGCAAGGGCCTATCTCCCTGGATACTCGGGAAGGGGTATGTGCCCTGGTTTGGTTATTAGTGCTTCTCCCCTCAGGTCCCCCAGTCTGCAGGCACCCAGAACTGTGATTCTTCTGTCCATATGAAAGAGGTTGTGTTGGGCTCAAGGCCCCAAGAAGTCCTGTCTCTAACAACTGGAAAAGTTCATTTACCATCATTTGCTCTAACTCAGAAATTCAGGCTTCTGGAACACAAACTCTCCCGAGGGACCCATGTGAGGCACCCCACCCCGAACTGGCTTATCTCCAGCCCCAGCGGACTCCCTCCTGCTCACCTCCCCAGGGGCCTCCACTGTCTGCCTCTACTGCTCCGGTCAGCAGTTCCCTGGGCGGTAGGACTCGGGGCATGCTCTGTAACACCACCAGTAGCCTGAGACCCAGGGTGCCCACCCAATGGGGCCTGAGTCAGGGATGGGCCAGCCAACCACTTTCTTCTCCCTCCCTTGCAGGTCACATCCAATGAGAAGCACCTGGAGAGCCTCAAGGATGCAGGCAGCCTTTTGCAGGCTCTGGAGTGGCTGGCCCCGGCTGGGGGGTAAGTCGGCCCAGGAGGAGCAATGGACAGTTTACTGTGCTTATTAGCAAACACACATTCCTCTTGCCTGTCCCCCCACACCCCAGGACCCATACTTTCCAGCCTGTCATTGCCAGTGTGGGAGGGGCCGCTGTGCTCCTCCACCCCCTTGGGAACCCCACTGTGCTGGTCGCAGAGGTTTGGGGAGGTCAGCAGGGGGAGGGAGAAAAGTAGAGTGTCTTAGCCCTGCCGGGGGAGGCATATTCCCATCTATAGGGACGAGAGATGGGGAGGGAAACCTGGGGGATGTGATGAACCTCACAAGGAAGGCGGTGGCCAGCCTGTGCACACATGGCCTCACTGTCACCACCTCACAGGGCTTTGGGCAGAGCTGGGATCAGGACTGACAGCACCAGGCTGTCCTCCTCGGCCACGTCCACAGGGAAAACTTGGAACCTGTAGAACAGACCGTGTGTCACCCAGAAGCTGACAGCGTGTGGTTAGGCCAGCCTCCTGGTCCTCAGCTCTCCGCTCTGTATGTGCAGTATATGCTAGAAGCGAGTTCCACAGACGGGGGCTGCCCTGTCACCCAGGAGCGTGTCACACGCTGTGAAGGTGGGAAACAGTATCTCGGCAAAGTAAGGGCTGCAGGGAGTGTTCATCCCACAGTGACACCCCCCCCCACAACCCCTGAACTTGAGAGATGGTAGCAGGTGTGGGGGGATAGGGCTTACAAGTTGTTACACTGTATCTGAACTGTTAATGCCAAGTGACCAAAGAAAAATTCATGGGAATAAGAAGCAAGCTGCCCGCAGGCATCCATCCTGCCGTCAGACTGTGCTGGACGATAGCTCACTGTGCAGGACAGTGCCAGAGCCGGGCTTGTGGTCAGGCCACCCTGCCCAGAGCTGAGAGAGGTGGCGGGGGCCACAGTCCCCTGAGCTTCAGCTGCTCTCGGGCTTCTGGGGAGAAGGATCCACCTGCTAAGGGGTACCGGGTTCTCTGAATTCTGCTTCCTGGTGTTTTGGGTTCAGTATTAATTTGAAAAAAATGTGTGGCTGGGGCATTGCTGAGAAGCGGTCTGTGGAGAAGGGATGCCATCTCCTAGACTACCCCAGTCCCTCTCTGAAGTTTAAGCCAAAGGGGTGGTTTCTGTGAGGTGAAGGGGAGGAACAGGCTAGCTTGGGGGGGGGGGTCCTCCTCACTCTGCTGGGTCCCTGTTGTGTAAGGCATGGACAGTGACTCCCTAGGCTGGGCCACAGGCCTCCTGCGACACTGCTGTGAGGAGGAGCATGGGCCATCTGTCCCCAGAGGCCTGGGCTTGTGCCGTGATGAAGCCACTCTGAGCAGATGGGTGCCAAGGAGGGCCCGGGAGAGCCACTGGCAGAAGGGCTTGAGCGGAGAGCACCAAGAGCCCTTCCTCTCCAGCGCCTGCCTCTGTGGGAGCCCTGGTCCGGCAGGGGCCTCCATCTGCCTTGAGGCCAAAGCCAGCAACTCTCAGCGCTGGACCCAGGCTTGGACCAAATGTGCCAAAACATAGCTCAGCGCTCCACAAAGCTGGGAGCCCATCCTGCACCGCCGCCCAACACTGCAGCAACTGAAATGTCTACACCAGGTGGATCTTGGGTTGGACTGGGGGGGTTGCTGCTACGAGGTTTTCTTGTTGGGACTTCATTCGGATGGCCCAATCAGAAAAGGTCTTCTTACGCTGACCAAGAATGAGCGGATGGCCGTGCTCTCAGTTCCAGTGTGGTGCTGCCAGAGGTCGGTGTACCCTCCTTGCCAGTCACTGGGGCCTCCGGGCTGCTCTGGTGGGCATGGTGGGTGGCAGGACTCCACCAGCCTAGCCTCGACTCAGCTGGGATCGGGCGGAGTTCAAACACATTCTTGTCATCCCGTGGGGCCTTTGATGCGCAAAGCAGGAATGCGTGGCACCGTCTCCTGACCACAGCCCCGTCCACTGTGACCCACCTCTTATGCAGCACCCCCACCCCTGGTTATTTGGCAACAGCTCTATTTCTGTGTAGTCAGGAGTCTGCCATGAGCTAATTTTATACTTCAAGGCAACGCCGTATGTCGTTCTTCTCCCTGCTAACAGTTGTTAAGGCACAGGTTTAAATGTGTCTCAATTTGCTCCAGGAGCAAATTTTCCATGTTAAGCTCTTGACAGCACATCCACACCTAGGAGGGCAAGAAAGCCAAAGCCTCCTGGCTCATTGGCCGGGAAGTGGCAATATGGAGCAGGGAGAGCCAGCGTCTGAAGCAGGTCGGGGATCTTGGCCCTGCACCCAAGTCGGCTGCAGGCGGGCTCCGGACAGGCCCATTGCAGGAGCCAGGCTAGGCAGGTGCTGGCTTGCTGACTTGCCCTTACCGCTCAGTGTCAGCATGCCTTGCCAAAGCAGCTCAGCTGGGGGAGGTCAGGAGCTCAGGCCTAGTGCAGGGGTGCCGCATGGCCAGTTCTGAGCCCTCTGGGACTGTGGGCTGAGGGGTTCTCACCTTGAGGCCCTGGAGCCTGAGTGTTGTGTTTCTGCACCTCAAGATGATACACAGGGCAATTTTATGAAGTAGGGGGTCCATCAAATACTCAGCTACAAAAGAGGCGGCCCCTTTGGAAGAGGGCGCCTTTTGCTCTGGAGATGCCTAAGTGTTTCTGCTTTGGTTTTTCTCACAGTTCATCTGCTGACAGTGCGGTGGCCTCCTTGGCCCTGGAAATCCTCCAAGCTGTTGGACACTAGGCAAGAAGTCCCTTAGCACAAGCCTGCTCTGCAGCACCAGCTCTTGGCTACACATATTCACCACATCGCCACCCGTAGCTCTGTTTGCACCTAATAAAGTCAGCTGAACCCAGAACCTTCCGGCTGAAGTGTTCTCACTAACCCTGAGCCCTAGGAAACCCATCAGAATGGAGTGGTTCCTTCATTCCTGTGGGATGCATCTGGAAACCACGGGTGTGCTAGCTGTTCTGAGAATGTGCTTTTCCTCTGTGTGCGCTAGGTAGGCCTCCACAAACACCTGCGCAAATCAAGACGAGAAGCCAGAGTCCTCAGCGTGCGGCATTTGTGAGCATTTCTCCAGAGATTTTAAAGGCAGGACTAGGCATGAATGAATGCTCGCCCAGCCGCAGCTCCAGAGAAAGCCTTTGGAAACTAGTTTTAGCCTCTTGTCTTCCTCCCAGTTTTACCTCTGGCTTTTCTTCGTTTGAGGGACAACCTGAATCCAAGAATCCTGGGGAGGGCTGGGCAAGGCTCCACCAACAGGCAGGTGGTGCAAAGTTTGCCTAAAGGATGCAAACCGCTTGAGGAACCCTGGCCTCCTTGAAGGTCTGCCCATCTAGGTGTCGTGATGTGGATGGGGGGAGGGTTCTACTTTGGTGCCAACTCCTGCTGATTATCCCCTTACCCTTAGAACCTTTCCAGCTTCTTCCTATGTTCTCTCACACATATGCCCTTAAACCTCCTATGTATGTAAGAAGCCCGTGGAAATATTGGGTGCACAGTGCAGAAAGGTGCTGGGACTGTGGTACTGAAGAAGGCTTACTCTTGAATCTGGTCCAGAGGGTAGGGATGGGTCCTGGGCAGCTCGAACCACGTGAGCAAGTTGAGGCCCTTCCTTAGCCTCTCTGGGGCCCGTATCCCCATCTGTAAAATGAAAGGGTGAGGCTAGACCAGATCAATAGCTGCTGTCCTGCTACCAGACACCATCCCAAGCCCAGGTGGGATCCTGCCCCAGGCGGCAGCCACCAAGCAGACAGAATGGGCGGGATAAGCACAAGAGGGCACATAGGTGGTCCCATCTATTGCACCACGGGAAGCTGGTCATGTCACCAACAGTGAGCTGGGTAGTTTGCCAGCTTCCACGTGGCTTAGTAATGAAAACCGCAGCTCTGTGCCCAACTCCATCACGAGCATACGCGTTACCTTATTTACTCGCCACCACAACCTACAAAGCAGGCCGCCTCAGCTTCATTTCCTGAGAGAAGACAGGCTCAGAGGAGCCAGTCCGGGTGCCCAAGGGCCCTGACTTCACAGGGTTTGCGTGCCCCTCAGAGGGGTACCCAGAGCTCGAGCTGGGAGTAGTTATGGTGGAGAGGTCCACCCAGGAGCAGGCAGTCTCCTTCCAGCTCTCCTAGCCTACTCACTGCCCATGGTGAGGAGGCTCCAGGCTAGGTCCTACTGAGTCATGTGCTCAACCTCGGCCTGGCCCTGGCCTCCCTATTTTCCCAGGAAATAAATCTGTTCTCTCCCTTCATTCAGTTCTTGGGGGAACTGCCCTGGAGTTCTGTGCCTGGAGTCTTCCCAGAAGGTATTTCTGAGCACTGGAAGATTCTGCTTTTCCCTTTTTAGTTGAGCATGGAGGAGTCTTTGCTGTTTGAGGTAAAACAATACAGTTTTAACATTCTGGAATGGTTTTGTTGAATGGACCCTTCTTGGCCCTGAGCCCCTCAGCATTACCTCTTTCAGGAAGAGCGTATCTGAGTAGGCAAGGGACAAGCAGGGCTACCACCTGGCCTAGGGGATCTTTATTATTCTTATAAAGATGCCAAGTGGAAAGCAGCAGTCCTGGTCCCACTGAGCTCGGGCACAGGGGATATGAACAGGTTTGGCTAGGTGGGCAAGAGGCGGCCTAACCCTTCCTTGCCCTCCCCGTGTGAGGCCCATACCCTCGTATCTGGCTTCCCAGGCTGGCTCCAGTTCTAAGAGAAGAGCTGGCCGCTGGCTCCTGGCCCTTTAGAGCTCTCAGGATTCTGACAGTGCTAAGGGACCCAGACCAGGCACCTACTGGCCCTCATTCTCCCTACTTTTGTGCTTTAGCTATTTGCTCTTTAATTGGCTACAACCATTAGTTGAGCCTCTTCAGGGACAAATGGTGTCAGAGGTTGCAGAGTAGACTAGTGAATAGCTGCACAGAACTCCCTTTCCCTCTGTGAACAGCAGGCCCAAAGCTTCAAGACCTTTGCCTTAACTTACAGCCTGAGAGTAGGTGCCCAGAGGAGGGGGTCTGTCCCTCTGAAGAGCCACACTCTGGCCACAGGTGTCCTGAGAGGAGGGGACAATCATCAGGGCAGCTAAGGCTATGGGTCTGTAGGACGCAGCAACGGAATTTACTCTCACCGTTCTCTGTACTCGTCTAGCCCTTCATGGTTCCCCTACTATCCTAAGGCTTTTCAGATTATCTGACGGTGCGCAGGCTTTATCCCTGGGACACAGCTCAGAAAGTAGAAACTCTGGGGGCTAAGGCCCTTGGCCAAGGTGAGAGAGGAACTGGGTCTCTCCGGCTTGGCTTGAAGCAAGATTCCCTTTTTTCTCCCTCCCCCGGTGACAGAAAAACGTGGCAGAATCTATGGACATATGCAGAAGCTAAGGCAGGAGCTTCAGGAAGAAACTGGTAGGGAAGTGGGGCGGGCGGGGACAAGACTACGGAGAAACAAGAAGTCACAGCCCAGAATGAGGACCAGGGAGGTGTGGAGTCCTGATGTGACCTGGAAGGAAGACTGGTCTTTTAAACCCCATTTTAGGGCCTTTACTGTAGAGGTGGTAGAGGTAGCCTGTCACCTGCCTCTAGCTCACTTGGGTGGGGAGGGGCAGGGGACTCCCCCCCAGCACGCTGACAGAGGAGGAAAAGGAAGCACCATCTTCTCAGCCTCGCCCCTCACTCTGCAATTGCATCTGGTGGGTGACTCACTCAAGGCAAGGTAAGCCCATTTTAAATTCTCAATTATCAGAACAAAATAACTGCAATCAACTGGGCACCCTCCACTTTATAAACCAAACAGCATGATTCAGCCGTTTTTATTACAGAAATCAAAACAAAAATTAAAAAGCATATTTAAGATCGTTCTCTATCAAGGATTCAAATAATCATATTGAAGCCTCACGTCTGGAACATCTGCTCCAATATGGAAAAGAGCTGCATTCTTCAGCTTAGCTTAGTGGTGGTCACTGCGATGGGATCAAATGTCTTAGGCGCCCCCTATCCCCAGGTAACCACTATTCTGATTTCTGTAGTAATCCAATCACCTCCTTGCTTTTTGTTTTTACCATCCATGGGTGATATCCTCCAGTTTGCCCTTTTATTCGATCAATAAAGACCTAAAGCATGCATTTGTGACTTGCATTTGGTCAGTATTGTTTGCAGTATCCCCACACTGCCGTGTGAAGCTGTGCTTCTCTACTGCAGGACGTTACTGGAGACGTGGGCTGTCGTGCAGTGCTCTCCCAAGCCATAATAATGGAGTTCGAGGCAAAGAAAAATCATTAATACTGACCCTACTTGTCTTTAAAATCTTGGTATTTTGTGGGTCATGGATTTTTCTGCCCCCCCCCGCATTTTCAGTTTTTCCAAATGGCTACCAGTTGTTCCATACCTTTACTAAAAAAAGTCCCTTTTCACACTGACCTCCAGTGCTACCTCTTTAGTACTATGTCCACATCTTCCACTTTCCCTGTCTCTGCGCCAATAACTGTTTACTACCTCTGCCCTTCCTTCTAGTTAGGCCCTGACCACTGGGGGAACAAGTTTTCCCCCCTCATTCTTCCCAGTGTCTTGGGGATTCACGGCCCTTGTATTACTGAATACTTGCAGGACCACCTTGCTGAATCAGATTAACTTTACATTTTTTAGCAGAACTTTAAAACTATAATGATTTTAGGCAATGCTCTGAAAATGTTTACTGATTTTAACAAGTGAAACACACTGCTGTGGTACGTCATGTGAAGCTGCTTGTGTTGCTGGCATGATTCTGTCTGTCCTGCAATGGAAGGAACCTGAAACCAACCACCTCACCAGGTACAGGGTCTCCTCTCCAATCCAATTACACTTTAGACCAGTGGCTTTCAGAAAACTTCAACCAAAAGGAAGTGAACATGTTTATCTAATGGTCATGATCTTAAATAAAAATACCCCAGTAACTCCAACAGCTCTTCCTAAGCACAAAACACTTGCACTCTTTCTGAAGACCAAAACACAAGTCTTAACAGGGCTACTGACTCTGCCCTGAGGGATAAACTAAAGCTTGTCAGACCTACCGCCAGGATGACAGGATTACCTGGCAGACAGGTGGAAGAAGGCTCATTCTGGTCCGATTATGTTCAAGATAGATAAACATCAACACTTAAACCATCTTAATTTTCAGTTCAAAGTGGAGTTGAAGGAATTCCCCCTCTCCAAATGAGTCACATTTATGTGAAGGTGCTTGAAATCCAAATCCCGGCAGTTAATTCTTATTACTTATTAGAAAGGAACCATATGATGGTGTCTGGAGCGGGGGAAGCCTATCTATCTATAGGCTTTCAGTTTGGTTCTATGTAGCCCAAAGACCACATGACATGCCTCTGAATTGAGGTTTCTGGTGCAACTTAACCTAGGGCCCACTGTTAAAGAAACTTGGCAGACAATCCCATCTGGATGTAAGGCTCTCTCTCTCATTACAACTAAAATTATTTCACTGTGTGTGGTTCCTCAGGATGAAGCTAAATGAACTATCCTCACAAACCATTTACTGACAAAGAGAAAAAGGTGACACAATCGAATGAATTAAAAGTTTAATTCTGAACCATTTTTATAACCGCATTTTCTTTTGAAGCATCGTATCACAGCAGGTTACAACAACTTTGGGATAAAAGGCAAATGGTAAACTGTCCAAAACAAGGTTCCAAATAACACCTCTTACTGATTTACCCTACCCATACATATCCCAAATAAAGTTTTTGATCAAAAACATGAAATAGATCCACCTGCTTATTTTAAGCATATTAAAAAGGAAACTAATTGGACCATTTCTATTTGTCTATTTTATACAAAAAGGCTACACAATGTTACACTTTATTCAGATTACAATTAGAGTGATTATGAATTAGTGTTCTACACCATTACTCAATTCTTAAAAATTAGAAATTGCTGTAGCAGTATTCACTATAACTTAACACTACGAGAGACTTAAAAAACTAACAGTTACTGCAAAAAAAAAAAAAAATTAAAGAGCTACTTCAAAGCAAGCAAAGTCAGTACCATTACAGATATTTAAAAAAAAAATTTAACAAGCAAGGCTAGAGTTTGATAAATTCCATATCTTGTGATCCATTCTTGTGCATTCTTCACATCTTGAGTCACTCCCAAAATCCATTTGTATTGTTACTCCTCGACCAAAAAGGACCAGAACAAAAAGTTTACTTCAATTGTTCCCATAGGAAACTCAGCTTGGTTAGTGTGTCAGGCACTTTCTGAGATACCAGCCCACCCCTCGAGCCCTCTCAGCAACTCTACAGGCCAATCACAATGCAAGTTCAGACAATACAGCTGTATAAAGAGAGAAAGGCTGCTATTAATGTTTAAAACAGCAAATGTTACTCATTTGAGTATTAAATTGCAAAAGCTGTGGCAAAAAACATTAAAGTTAATAACTTCCACACATGACCACTTAACCAGAAATCTGAGAACAGTCAAATGTTCTAAGACATCTCCTTTCAAAGTATGTATCTGTTTTGGTGGCAGATTTACAAATAGGCCTAAACCACTCCCACCCTACCAACCAAGTCTCTCTGAAGTTCTGTAGGCAGAGTAAAAGTATTTTACCCAAACTGGCTTTTTTTAACTTCTTACCTAAAGGATGATTTACAGGTCAGTATCAAACCAGGCCAGCTGATTGCTGTCGCCTGGAGGCAGCCCATCCATGAGGTCCTGGGCATGCCCCAGATCTGGCAGCCCATCAACTGGATAGTCAGCACCAGGGTGGTGGCCACCCATCTCATGCTCCATCATGGGGTCCATACCCAACGCATCCTGGCCATATCCACCAGAGTGAAAAGAACGATAGCTGGGATCTAGAGGAGTGAGGGTGGCAACAAGGGGCAAGGGACAGAGGGAAAAAGGAGAAAGACATTAAAGTTAACGCTAAGGCATGGACCTTCAATAGCAGCAAACTTGTCTCAGAAAGCAGGCCTTTCTAGCCTCTTCAACTTCTAGCTTTCTTCAACCAAGTAATTTCTCGGTGCCAGGCCACGCACAAGGCTATACAAAGTCTGTTTCCATGAGAGGCAGACCAGCAGGTTCTAACCCACACCATCCGTTTACCAATGAAAATTTTGTGTTTGCTTTAGTAGAGACAGAAAATCCCTGAGGAGGGGCAGCAAGCAGTCTACTGTGTCTTTGACCGCCCAGGCATCAACAAGTCATGGGAAAGAGATGAAAGCAAAAGCAAGGCGGATGTAATTCAGTGGCTTAATACTTAGGAAAACCCAGATGAGATTATAAACATAAGGTGAACAGTTGTATTTGTTCACGGTCTACCCCATGCTCCATCTCCATTACCCAGATCTGAATGAGCTTTTCGGAAAACCCTGATAATAGAACTATGCAGATCCACCCCAGATCTGAGCTTGGAGTCAGAGTTCCCAATACTCTCACTTCCTGGGTGCGTTGCAGGCACGGATATTATAGGTTCTCTGACCAAAAAAGGGACTACAAAAGCAACTTGAAACGTTCTGCATGGCAGAGGCCCAGTAGTTGTGACACATATTTGTTGGTGTGATGCTGCCGCCTGCTCAGTGTGCAGCTTCAAGTTCCCTAGGCTCCACGAAAGCTACTGCTGCTGACTCTGGAATTTCAGAAGAGCCTTTAACTGCTGCCACTACTTTCCTGCCAACACAGGTTTCCCTGATGAGCAAACCAGCTCTTCTGATAAAGCTTTGGAACCTTAGCTTGACCCAGAGTTAATCGAGAAATCTGAGACACATACCATCCTGGCGATATCCAAGAGGTTCTCCCTGGGCACCAATATCAAGTCCAAGATCAGCAGTCTAGATAAACAGGTACAAGGCAAGGAAGCAAAATGAAAATGAAAATTCTCAAGTATACCCTCTGATATTCTGGAAACATACTTATTTTCAGATTATAGAAGGAACAAAGAACTCACAGAAATACTTCAAACTCCAGCCCTCAAAGATTAACTCCTGAAACCTAGAGTAACATCTTTTGTCATTGCACACAGTATTAAAAATATTCACTTATTTTTCTTTCATCAAATACAAAAGTCAACAAAATAGGTGAAGTGTCTACCCCCAACAGGAGTTGCTGACAAACAGGGTATGTCCTATGAAAGAAGAGTTTTAGCCTGAGCAGCTGAAAGGGGAAGACTAGGAGAGGAACAGGTTTGGGGAAGTTCACAGCCCAAGCTGGAACATGTTAAGACTCCCCATTAAAAACCCAACTAACATATTACTCACTGTTTGGCAATCTGCTTTTCTTTTTCACCTAACAATCTACAGGCTCTCTTTCCATTCATATAATCCACTGTATGACTATGTAACATAACTGAATGAAATTTCAGGGTGGTTCTAACGTTTCAAGAACAATTCTGTACTGAGGAAAAATACTGAGGACAAATTCACAGAAATTCAAATAGAAAAGTAGATGAAGAATTGAAAATTTAAACAGTATTAATAAAATGACCTCCAACTAACAGTGTTTAATAGAGTGCCTCTTTCCTTAAAAGGATTCCCTTTTGGAAAAATGTCCCTTTTGAAAAAGATGCCTTAACCTGATAAATTTTTCATCCATTTCCCTCATGAATTCTAATGTGAAACAGCATTACTTGTTTTTCTGAATAGGCTGTTCAAAGTTGTGGTTCTTCCTCATAGCGGCTGCTAATAAGGCAGCAGAAAGGATGACTATTCAAGCCAAGGACACAGTTAATGCAAATAAATGTGTACGAACATTTGAGGGGAAACTGCACACTACCGAATAAACATGTCCACATGGCCTACCTCATTCCAAGCCATTGGCTCTGTTCTGAAGAGAGAACTGGTCAGCTCAACCGAAAGCCGTTTCTTGTAATCCTGTGGCTTGTCCTCAGACATTCGGAACAAAACAGCAGCTGCATATGTTGCTGGGAGAGAAAAGGAGAAAAGGCCCCTGAGGAAATGCTGAGGCTTTCCTGTATCACCAGCTAAAGGTTCCTCTTCCACTTACCTACACCTTCGTTCCTAGAGTGAAGTAACTCTGTCAGAGGAGCTGTGGCTCCCTCCGCTTCGATGGCTTCTGCAGCCTCCTTGTCCTGAGCAAGTTCGCAGAGGACCCCAGCAGCTACTCTTTGGATATTTTCAATGGGAGAATAAAGCAGCTATGGAGAAAAACACAAAGAAAACCTACTTAAATCTAAAGGAAAAACATGGCAAGCACCCCACTGTGGGGCAAACATTCCCAATTCAGAGAGGAACGAGGCATTTGCACTACTTGTATTAAATCACATTCTCTAATTTCTCAGGTATGTGATCCTCTGGAGCACTGGTTTTCTAGACCACTTTCGGCTACAAACCCTTTCTTCAGTGTCAGTTTTAGTTGAACTCAGATCTGGCAAACCAGGAGGTGGCTGGAGGCCTGTGCTCTGGCAACTGAGACCAGCTCTCCTACCTCTAAAACTCACCACCCCAAAAGTGGAGTATTAAGTAACCCTCTTCTTCAGGCTCTAGCCCCAGTGTTTCTCCTACTGTCCAGGGAAAATGAAGGGACTTTTCATATAGTTAAACGTACTCAACTAAAAGGACACTACACATTGAGATTTCCATTTGCCATTCGTTGGCAGGGGGTGTGAGCGAGTGTTGTCATTTTATAAATGGAGTTAGATGAAAAATTGCCCCTAACTTGGTACCTGATTTTGCGAAATTTTGCTTATCATTAAAATCCTGAAATTTTATTTATAGACTCATAAAATCTAGAACATCTCACATGAAACCAACATACCTGCACAAACAGTGGAATGGTGTTTAGTCCTCTGATTACAATTCGGTTGTGAACATCCCGAGCTAGGATATGAAGGGCTCCAGTACAACCTTCAACAATTTCTTCCATACGGACCCCCTCCTACCAAAAGAAACCTGGTTAACAAATTCTCCTCTGTAAAGTTTATAAACAGAAAGGCTTTCTGTTCTGAGTAGCAATTCCCAGACTAGTTATTCACATTATACACCCAAAATTGCCCCAAATTTGCAACTGGTTTAGGAATGAAGAAGGATTCCATGAAGATGAACGTTACTGAGGTGGGGGGGGGGGGCTCATGATGCCACTAATTCCTAGCTGCACCCCCCCCCACACACACACATACTATGCACAGGAGATAGAGCTTTGACATACTCTGAATACCAAAGACAACTTTCTTACAGTCAAGACTCCAACCACTTTCAGTAAAAGGAATTATCTATAAAGATACACAAGAAGATGGCAAAGTAATACACAGGCTGACAAATGCTTTTCTTTCACATGCTCCGTTTATTTTTGTATATCTATGTGTATCAGGTGAAACCAAGCAAAGTTTTATCAGCAACTGCTAAAATTCTACTGAGCTGTCAAATGGAAGATCCACTCCTCATGGCCTCCAAGACTGACTGACTGGGGGTCTATCTGGGAGAAGGAAGTTAGCTTTTGCAAAATGTGGGTACTCTCCACTCTCCCTGTTCTTGAGTTTTAAAAAAAGTTAATGATTCTGCTACGTGTAGTGGCTTTTATAAACAACATGATTTTTTATAAAGACACAAATACTCCTTTGTTCCTAGAGAAAAGACTTAAAATAAAAGGTATCTTTTGCATTCTTTTAAGCCACCTCATGGAGACAGGCCAGTACCAAGAGTAAAAAATGGAGAAAGCCGAGGCCCCATCATGAGTGCGTACACATAACAACTAGCAAGAAGAGATGCCCAAAATCTGTTCAGGTAGACTCTTGTTTTCTAAAGTAACCTAATTCAGTAAGAGAAAACTCTTTGAAGATCTGAATCTTCAAAAATAAATTCTGAGGAATAAATTCTAAAGTGTCTTTAGATACTTATAATGAAGCTAGCTTTTAAAGACTGCAAACCTAACATCAAAGCTTTAGGCTGAAATTATGGATTAAGATTCCAGAAATGCTACTACTTATTCTTGAAATTTGTTAGTATTCTTAGGTCTGTGAAAACAGTTTAAACCACTCCTGGAAGAGACAGTAAACTAAGTGTGTTACACACTTACAAGCAAAACTCATGTTCTAATGGGGGAATTAAGGGCTCTGAAATCAGATGGTCTTGGATTCAAATTATGGTTCTGCTATTTCCTAAGAAGGTGAACCTCTGTATGGATTAAATGAAAACACTATATGAAGTGCCTAACCCCACAGAAGTACATCACACTCATGCTCTCTTTGTAAGACTGATGGTGCCATGGAGAAGTCAAAGGCAACATCACGAGGAGCCACATTATTCCTTATCCTTTCTGCAGCCACAGAAACATGTCAGTTTTTTTTTTTAAACTATTAGCAAATAGCCCTGCAGGCAGGATGATGGAGGGAACCAATGACCAAAGAAGCTCAGGATCCTATGAATTTATGCATTCCTTTTAAACAGCCAGGTGTCACTATTCAGATTTACCTACCACAAACTGCTGCTGTGTTCCACCCATAGATGTACGGCGCTGGGTATCCTGATGGGCACGAACCAGCAACTGAACTAGTCGCGGAATGGCACCCTGCTCACGCAGAGGTGCATGATTTGCTGGACAAAGGGCAAGATTTCGAATCAATCCAACAGTAGCCTGCAGATAAGAAGGAAGAATAAAGAATGGGCACGTAACTCAACAAAATCATCTTCTTAGCCTAAAATTCCCGCCACGCTAAATCTATTGGTATCACCCGAAAGTAGCACAGACTTTACAAATATTTCAGAACTCCACCCTAGCCATTCGTCCTCTTTACTAAGGATTAGGACTCATATTTGTCAATCCCTTATGCCTAGATAACCATCCAATAGCTAGAGGTGGTTCCTTTTCAATTCTGCAAACTTCTATTCTGATTGACAGTTTACCTTTATCAGAGGCCAGTGGGATGGTGGGTGCAGGAGCTTAACCACAACTGGTAGTCCATAGTGAAGGCGAACAGCATTCTGGGCCATCTCTGCTTCCTGGTGTCGGCTGGTCAGATGACGAAGAGCACAGATGGCAGGCTCAGTAATGTCCTCCCTGTCACCAGCACGAAGGACAGTACGCACGAGCGCCTCTATACCACCCACTTGGCAGACCATCATCTTGTTCTTATAATTATTGCAAGTGAGATTAGAAAGAATTCCAGCTGCACAGGTGACCACATTTATATCATCTGAGCCCAGAAGCTGAACGAGGGTCCCAAGAAGACCTTCCATCCCTTCCTATGGACATAAGGACAAATGCTCAATACATATTCATCTTACTTAATTCTGTCACCAAGGCACTGGCATACTCAAAATTTACCTGTTTAGTTGCAGCATCTGATAGATTCCTAAGAGTCCAAAGACAATTCTGAACAAGACGTTGACTTGGATCTGTCAGGTGAAGCCCTAAAGCTTGCATTCCACCTAGAATGTGAAAAAAGATCTAAGGCGATGCCCATTAGCTAGCAATTCCTAGCAGCATTGTCTTTTCTAGGCTTAGAGAGTGTTCCTCTTCATTGCCAAAGCTTATCCCCTCCATCAAAGTCCTTTATTTCTTTTCATTTGCTAGGATGTTGCTCAGTTCCCCTTTCTTTTCTGATTCACCTCAACTAGTGACAACTTCTGTCAAGTATCTACTGTTTCTTCCCTATGTGGAAAAAGCCTTCATTATCTCCACTGTCCCCCTTAGTAGTATTTATTATTTCCTTTCATCCATTCAATCATCTCAAAAATATTCACCCTCTATCAGGCCCTATTTTGAGTTGGAGCTGTACCAATGAGCAAAATACTCTAAGGTCCCTACTCTCATAGAGCTCATAGTCTAGCTGGAGGCAGACAATAAACAAATACACAATTAATGAAATGAAACTACAAAATTTCATTTCCATAGCACTTAACAGTGCTATCGAAGTGCTATGGAAAAAAATAACACAAGATGGTGAGGGCTACAATTTCAAGTAGTGTAATTAGGTCACCTCAGTGTCAAAGTGGCATCTTAGCAAAGACCTGAAGAAGCTATCTGAGACCAAATCAAAGAGGCACTGGAATGCTTACTACCAGGGACTGTATGAAAGGTACTAAAACTCCAAAACCATGTGCCCCAAAGGTTCGCAACCTTTCACCATTTAGGAGCCTAAGGAAGGACATTTATACTGGTGGAGTAGTCTAAATGGAAGCTCAGTTCCCCCACATAATGGCCTAACTTCACCCATCTCTCTCCTACTGAAGTCACTTGTGAATGTAATGAGATACTTTCCCTCTCTCCTTGTTCATATTTTCAGGTCTGTTTTTTTTTTTTTCATTATTTGCTTAAATTATAAGTAGGCTCCACCCCAATGTGGGGCTTGAACTCATGAAACTGGAGATCAAGAGTCGCATACTCTACCAACTGAGCCAGCCAGGAGACCCTTTTCAGGTCTGTTTTAAAATTAAGTCTACCTCCTCTACAGGACAAGGATCATCCCTACCTGGTTCCTTCCTCATAGCAGCTCCAGCTACTAAGAGAGTGACCTGCAAAAGGCTGATGCCTAGTATCTGTTTAATGACTAGTTTCCCCTCTACCTTCTTTCCCTCACAGAATTCATTCCCTCCTTTTACTCTTTGCTCTAACAGGTGGATCTCAACACCCCAAATGTCCCATCAGAAAAGCCTGTAGACTTTAAAAACACACACTGTACTCAGCAGGTCTAAGGAAGAGTCCCATGCAGATACCTCCGAGGCACACACCCCCTTCCCTTGTACACTGACAGGTCAATCCCAAATCTCTAGCCCAGTCTTCCCCTGCATTTTAGAACCATACGTTTCCACCTACCTGCTGCTGTTTTAGTCACTCTAAATATGCCAGCTTCTTAAATTACCTTTTTCCAAATCTTAACCAACTCATTCTAGTAGTTCCATTTATCTTAATGGTACCGATATTCTCCCCACCACAAACCACTTCTGGTTGCACCTTTAACCCCTAAGTTATTATACTCTATGGGTTCTTTCAGAAACCTCAAAACAGTCATCATTTGCGGTGTATTTTTAATACCAAACTGTTTCATTCCTAGAAGCCTGTAACACATCTCAGTAGCCTGGGCTACTTGCCTTTGGTCAAACTGTCACACATTTTTAGTATTAATATTCCAAACACTGTACTGTGATGCTGTGCCACTGCTTAATAACCATTAGTAACTTCTCCTTTTCTGTAAGACAAAGGCCAAATTCCTTAGCATAACCTTAAGGAACCCTTTAAAATTTGGATTCCACCTAGCATTGCAAACTGAACTAAATATTCTACATCTGTGGTTCTAAAGCTGGAAAAAAAGCATAAATGAACATCTTACAGGCCGAGAAAGTCCTGTAAGATATGGGCCCTTACCTAGCCCCTCAACCTCATTCTGGGCTATTCACCCATTACTCATTAAATTCTAGTTACACATACTTCCTCTTTAGCACTTAGAGATCAGCAATCTCTTTCTTACCTCCAGGACATAGCACATGTTTCTTTTCTCTGCCTGGAAGGCATCTAATCCCCACTTCTCATATAGCTAACAGGTGCCTTCTCATTCTGCAATCCCATTTTATGTCCCTGTCTCAGCGAAGCTCTTCCCTCCCCATTAATTCTGTTTCAGTATTTGCTGTTCCTTTCTCCCCAACACAGAATTCATTCTAAGTTGTAATGTCCCCGTCTTTTGCATATTTTTGTCACCCTCACCAGAATGGAAGAATAAATATAGGGACCATATCTGCTTGGTTATCCAGTGTCCATCACATGCTTATTCTAGTGCTTGAGACACAGGTGCTGAATGTTTTCAGAACACACAAATGAACATCAGGATAACTTAACTTCTTAAAATGGAAGATGCCTAGGTCTCCAGGCCCATACACATTTCCAGCTACCCACTGACCTTGTCAATTCACTCCAAGATTCTGATTAAGTCCAAAAATCTGCATTTTTTGCAAGCACTCCTACTATTTCTGGAATAGCTAGCAGAATTTCATCCCCTTGTTGAATATGAACACAGCCACACCTGTCCATCTCAGGGCCAGCCGCTATCCCGGGTAATTATAATGCCCCTCTCTCCCAAAAATTCTCAAGAAAAATTACTCTCAACAAATGAGAAAAATAGGTGTTACCAACCCTACACTTTATTCCCAGTACTTCCTTTTATTAAATGCGTTCATATTTTCCCTCTTCCAGTTGTGATATGAAGCTTGATTTAAGAGTCCAGGTAGATACTGTTAAGTGGGTTACAGAAAGGAGAACTGATGCTAGGTAGCTGAAGAGTAACTGTATCCTCATGACAAAAAAAAAAACAAACGAAAGGCCCCATTTCAAATAGAGGTTAGTCCCTCTATTCCTTTCCTCTGTTACCAACATGCACACAATATAAACTACCAAGTATCATCAGCCATCATTTTTGATGGGTAATAAGAACTCTGTGTAACCTAGGCTTAAACAGCACCAGTGCAGGTGTCAAATACTTTGAATGTGATCTTGCCCGCAAACTGGTTCTATTCAGTTTCAGCCCATTAAGGTCAAGTTGTATTACCCTTTTCCAAAGACAAGTAATCTAATTAGAACTGCAAGATGCTGTACACATGACACTCAAAATACTTACCTGCTTCTACAATAGCTGGTTTATTACTAGAGCAGACAGACAGCACCTTCAGTACCCTGCTTGTGGTCCACAGTAGTTTCTCATAAGTGTAGGTCCTCATTATATTTACTAAAGCTTGAGGTCCACCACTAGCCAGAATGATCAGCTAGAAAGATATAGATGTATTGTTAGTCATGGAATCTTCAC
Organism: Ailuropoda melanoleuca; assembly: GCF_002007445.2. Classification (NCBI taxonomy): domain Eukaryota; kingdom Metazoa; phylum Chordata; class Mammalia; order Carnivora; family Ursidae; genus Ailuropoda; species Ailuropoda melanoleuca. Next base: position 34,519,483 of record NC_048223.1, read on the forward strand.
CATATGACCACGAAAAGCCACGTTACCAACCTATTTTATTATACAAGCATTTCAGCCAGTTTGCCATTGACCTAAATGTATTCCTGGACCCCATTATCCAGATCCCCATACTGGAGCCCTGTTTAACCCCTCCATCCACAGCATTCCACTCAAATTCAGGCATCCCAGTACTCCCAAGACTCTATCAACTCTGCCCCAATCTTCTTCCTCCCACAGTGATCAGAGCAAAAGAAACAAACAGAAACCATCCTGGTATGCAACAGTAATGCCCAGATATTGATGCTGTATCAAAAAGCAGATTTGTGGAAAATTTGAACCAGAACAGGCACTTAGAAGTCCTAATGCTCTGGCTCTTGGCGTTTCCTAATTGTTATTCACCTACTTAAAATGAGGTTATCATGAAATAATCATTCTTCTTGTCCTTTACTTCCCTGCATACCCCCACCTCCAAAGTATCCTGATTTTCACAAATCTCATCACTTCATGCCTCTGCTGATACTGAACTGCTTTCCATTACTCTTTGAACATATTCTACAAGGCTCTGTGGGACATGCCCTGCTGATATCTCAACAGTCTCATCTCAAATCTTTCCTCTTCTTTACTCTTCATAAACTCATCCCTCTCCTCCCTTAGTAGGACTTTCAAAAGTGTCATTTCCTCTCTCTGACCTTCACCTAGTCAGTCTCTCCTCATCCTTGAGAGCTTAACTCAACTATCACTTTCTCCCACAGGACTCCCTGAACCTTCCAAACAGGGTCTGGTTCATATATATGCTCTCATAGCCCCTCTACTTCCTTGGAATACATAAATTAAATAGTAATTAGATTATTATATCTCAGTGCCTATCACCCACCTAAGAATGAAACAGCTCTAAGTTTGCTCACTATATCCCTATCACCTAGCTTCATACAAATATTTAAAGAAAAAGAGAAGTCCACCTTTTTTTCTAGGATATACACAAAGGCCGAAGTGTACAAAAAATGTGCGAGAGTCCACAGAAGGACATAACACTAGATTCCCTGATGCTCCATGAACCACATTCAGAAAAATTCTTTTACCTTGCTTTCTTGATTGCCGTAAGCTAAAATCTGAAGGCAGTCGGTTGTAATAGCCAAGAATTTAACATTTGTTTTGTTGAGCAAGGCAACCATTTTCTGCAGCCCACCAGCTAAACGCACTGCCATTTTAGCTCCTTCTTGATGCAATAAAAGGTTGTGGAGAGTTGTAATGGCATAAAATAATACAGAATCCACTGGTGAGCTGGGAAAAAGAAAAAAGCCTCATCAGAAATGCTGTGATGGCACTCTTCTCCTTCTTTAACTTCAAGCAATGTGACCATGTTTTCTTACCCAAGCATCTTCACCAGGGCAGGAATGCCCCCAGACTTAAAGATGGCCAGTAAGCCCTCACGGTGATGAGAAAGATTGTGCAAGGTCCCAGCAGTACAGCGAGCTGTTTCCACATCATTTGTATTCTGCATGGTGCGTACAATAGCAGACACCATCTGAGGAGAACGCATGATGGCGTGTCTGGAAGCTTCCTTTTTAGAAAGCTGATGGACCATAACTGCAGCCTTATTAACCACCACCTAGAACGTACAGGAATTAAGAGACAGCATTAGTTTTCAAATACAGATATTGGGTAGAGGTTCTGAGGCTCCTTCCTTGAGAGTTTCCTTCAAAGCAGATTACAAGCTAGCCATATCGTAACTTACCTGGTCCTCATCGTTTAGCAGTTTTGTCAGTTCAGGGATTGCACGTGTGGCAAGTTCTGCATCATCTTGATAGTTAATCAAATTTACAACTGCATGTTTCAGCATCTGTGATGGTTCAGCCAAACGCTGGACATTAGTAGGATGAGCGGCATCGAACTGTGTGGATGGGATCTGCATGCCCTCATCTAATGTCTCAGGGAACATAGCAGCTCGCACCCTCTGAGCTCGAGTCATCGCATACTGACCATCAATATCTGGAAAAGATAAATTCAGCACTCACTAACCGTAATTCAGCATTCACCTGAATTCGTGCTACCGTAAGTGGTAAGGTAACAACGCAATCACTCCCCTTTCTTTACCACACCATTTTATTAAAGCGATTACATACTAATTTTCGTAAGAATCATTCTCAAAATTGCCCTCGACTTATACTAAGACGGTAACACCCTTACCAGCTACTTGTTCTTGAGTGAAGGACTGAGAAAAGCCCTGTTCCCACTCGTACAGGACTTGGGTGGTATCCACATCCTCTTCCTCGGGATTGCCTTTACCACTCAGAGAAGGAGCTGTGGTAGTGGCACCAGAATGGATTCCAGAGTCCAGGTAAGACTGTTGCTGCCAGTGACTAACAGCTGCTTTTCTGTCTGGCTCCATGGCCATGTCCAGCTCCATCAAATCAGCTATAAAAAATCAAACAGCATTAGCATTACTACCACAGAAATGTTACCTTCATTTAAAAAATCTGTGATATGTCCACTGAAATATTGTTAGGAACAGTCAAATCTGAAAGACAGCCAAGAATGACAGCGATAGCCAGGATTAGCTCAGTGATGAAATATCTACACTCTTAGGGGACCACCTAACAGTTACTCACTGAATTAGTGGAAGAATGGTACTGCATCCAGGCTCCAGAAGCAGTCATCCAGACTAGATTCCTGCTGGTGGCTTGTTTGCTATTTCACCAAGCCATTAGGAGTGAGCAGAAAATGGAGCAAAAGGTGGCCTGACAAGTAAGCAGGGAGAGAGTAAAGCAGGGGGATCTGAGCCAGACTGGGTTAATGGCAATGAAGCAGAGCCCCCATTCAGTAACTAAAGACTTATGATACAAACCTTGGGTAGCCATTGCCCACACAGGATTTTCAAAACCGTTGTATGGTGTGCTTCAGATACCCTAAAAGAGTTAATCAAGTCATTAGGATTTAAAAGTAGTTTGTTTTTAGTACTTTTCAGTCACTAGGATGGCCTGCTAAACACCGTGGACTATATCCACAAAAAGCCCCAAATTTCCTTTTATCATGTGAGAGTAAAACCCAGACTCCAGTCTCCTCTGAACACTCAACCACAGCTCCACCACTGCTGAACCTCTAAGTAAAAATTCCTCTTTAACAAGCACCTCTTTTTAAGTAGAAATACAAACTACGGTTATTCAGGATGTCAGAAAGCATAATTACTGTTGCAGACAAAGAAAATTTATAAGGAAAACAAGGCAGGGAAAAATAAAACTATTCAAAATCAACTCCAACTTGAGTTCCCAAAAGGCCTCTCTCCCTTTTTAACTTCCTTCACTGAAAAATTCAGAGATCTTTCTGGACAGTGGAATTGGACATGGGATTTAAAAAAACACCAGATTTCATGGTTTTTCTTTCCTGATACAATACAATGCCATCTAAAATACCTTCACAAAGCAGGTTTTGGCAACTGGATCAGAATGCTCGATTTCAGATTTTTACTAAGAAGTAAAATTACTTTTCAAATATAAGTTTGCAACACAAAAAGCACCTTTTTAGTAAAATTTTTCTAGTTCAAATTTATAGCAATGATGTATTATAAATGTACGTATTACTGAATGTAATGCTGTTTCGATCATTATAAAAATTTTAATCACTCATTACATATACATCTTAGCATACATGTTTGCATTTTGGCTCTATTGTGTAATAGTCTGAAAAACACTGAATCACACGGGAAACTACTTGCAAATGAGAATTGTTTAAAGGCTCATGGCCACTAGATATTCCTAATAACAAAATTTCCTTTATCACTAAGTATTCCCCTAAACAAGTTTACCTTGCACTACAAATTACATATTCGTTTACCAATATGTAAAGATATGGACTAAAATATTTTAAGTGTGAAGTGTGCATTCTATCAATGTAAAGAGAAGTCTAAAGTTGGAAACTACTGAAGTCCTATTTGCTCTATGTAAAGGAAGCATGTATTAAAATTATTCCTGAAATTGCTCTTCAAGTACTAGATTTTTATAACCACAAATATCACCTGACACGAAGAAAGGACAAGAGTTGCGAATACAATTGTTCCTAGTGTCCACGATAGAAACAGTTGACAATCTTTGTATATAGCAAAATGAAAAACAGAAAATAATAAAGGCGGTTCCTGTCAATAAGAATCTTTTAAGATACCAAGCGGGATTATGTGTTTAATGTTTTGATTCAACAGGACTGGAGTGGGGCATAGAAACCTCAATTTTTAATAAACATTCTAGGATGCACGAGTGATCGACAAACCACACTTTGAGAACCACCCAAGTTCTCTATTCACCAATGCTGCATTTTAGCTTTTATTTTTCCACCTCTCTGGAAACTGAGCTCCCCACTCCAGCTGCCAGTATATTTCTGGGGAAGGCGACCTAAAACATGTTCTACATTGGGCTCCTCCTTTGGCCAATGCCACAGGGCTCAGAAACCAACTAGTTACTATAATATACATAAATAATGTGTTAATCAACTGTTTATGTTACTGGTAAGGCTTCTGGTCAACAGTAGGATATTAGCAGTTAAGTTTTTGGCAAGTCAAAGTTATATGCAGATTTTCCACTGGGGGGGGGGTGCCCCTAACCCTTGCGTTGTTCAAGGTTAAAGTGTATATGACTTCAAGGAAAAAACATTTATAGTATTGTTTCCTTGTTGTTGATGCAAAGGCAAAACATTTAGCCATGTTACTGCGTAAAATCTGTTCATGTGGGCTTATCTGTAGTTTGACCATAATCTATAATGATTTTATGGAAAAAAGCAAGCTCCTAGTCCAAACTTACAATACCAATTTGTTTGTTGGGGACTTGTAAATACTATTATTTTTATAGCACTAAAAATGTTATGCAGCATACAAGAAAAGTATTGTTGCTTTTCGCTACAATCCTATGTGTGAGGAGGCCAAGTGTCAATCCAGAGGGTTGAGAAATAAAAGGTAGGTGTTTTCAAGTAAGAAAACACAACTCTATTTCAGGAGTATGATAAACTTATGAAAAATCCTCAGGGATTAAAAAACATTCTAAGGAAAATTTGCTTTGTAAATCTAAAAGTACATACATATGCATTTTTATTAAGCGTCCCTACTAATATCTTGCCAGTTAAAAAATTTATAGTCTCCTCAAATCTTCCTGTTTGGGCACTTTTCAGTTAAAACACTTATCACTCTAGTTTCCTTCCTACTTTACTCTTCAGCTATGTCTTTGTGTATTCTGAGAGGAGTCTTCCTACACCAGCCGATAAAAAACAAGTATCTAATAATACTTTTGCTCCTCCAAAACTCCTAACATCAATGCCCTTTGTATTATCTTTAAATACATAGGTGTAAAAATGGCTGTTAGAAGAAACATGAACTATCTGTGAATAGGAAAAATGAGGTCATTTCCCAAACGATCTCTCTTCTTTCTTCATTTTATTGTCTTCCCTATTCTCCACCGTACCTACAAAGTAGTATATGCTTAGTATAAAATAATATTTTTCTTTGTCATTCCCATAATAATGATACACAGTTAATGACATTTTGGTTTATTCAGTATTTTATTAAATTTACTGTTAGGTACTCTTCTAATATAAACATACAAAAACCAATTCCTTGTACTGTAGACCCTAACAAAATATTTTCATCTACACTGTATCCTATATCTATACTATAATTCAACCAAATCTCCCATTCTTGAATATACAGTCCTCCCTCATTTAGTCTGCTATTCAAACAATGCTGAACAAGAATGTCTGCATATAAATGATTCTCTTAGTTTCTTCTACTTCCCTTCCGCATGAGGGCTGCTCCAACTACTGAGCTAAAAGGGTAAGAATTTATAAGACCTTTGATACACAGCTCCATAATACTGACGGAGCATAAACAGACAATTTTCAAAGGCGGCCCTGTATGAGTGGCCAGCTTACCAAGCAAGGTGCGAGCAGCATCAACCGTTGGCTCAGGATAACCTGAGGTAGCCATGTCCATCCATCTAATGTAACACAACACCCAACACTGCAAGTTTCTCTAAATTCTAAAATTAAATGCTTACATTTCTTGTTTGTTTGCCACATGCAGCATTTTTGGCTTGCCAGATTCTTAATGTCCCTTTATATTTTTATAAAGTACATGTATATGTTATGTATAAGAAACTCCTTGAATCATCATTGATACAGCATATTTAGGCCTCCTGTGTATATATGAAAAAACAATTTTACTAGTTAAAATAATTCGACTATATAGGGGCGCCTGGGTGGCACAGCGGTTAAGCGTCTGCCTTCGGCTCAGGGCGTGATCCCGGCGTTATGGGATCGAGCCCCACATCGGCTCCTCTGCTATGAGCCTGCTTCTTCCTCTCCCACTCCCCCTGCTTGTGTTCCCTCTTTCGCTGGCTGTCTCTATCCCTGTCAAAGAAATAAATAAAATCATTAAAAAAAATTAAAAAAATAATAATTCGACTATATAATACCCTTTACACTTCTGATATATCCTTAGTCTCACCAATGAGCAGCTTCACACGGAATCTTTGGTCAGTAACATAATCCTAAAACAGTCCAGATCATTCAGAAAAGAAGAGAATGTTTTAAAACACAATTTCACTTCATCCACTTTGAACAAATCACTACAAAAAGCAGAGTTTTACTTCAGCCTGTATTATTAATCTAAGCAACCAAAAAGATATTTTAAAACACAGCTATTTTAAAGTATATAAGAAATAGCCTTTACACAGGCACATTTTTATAACTTCCAAATAAAAATTTATGCCAGCTAAGTTAAAACAAAACAAATAATATTGTTGATGTAGTAAAAGTACAAAGATTACATGCCAGCTTCTTAATACCTGGGTGCAAAGGGAATCAGGAATGAAGGGTATTAAAGATGCCTTCAACTCCTCAGCATTTTTTTTAAATCAAATTAGTACAGCAAAATTACATGCATCTCTTAATCTGGGCCATCGGTGAGTACATGGCTATTTGTTACATATTTGTTATTCTCTATATCTTGCATAGCAAAAATAACTGGTTAAAAATAAGGAAATAGCTCTACACTGGCATTTCAGATAAACTCCAAATAAGATTTCAAAAAATATAAAAATGCAACTATCCATAAAAGACACAAGTATTTCATGCACACTTTGGTCAAACCAGACCTAACAAACTCAAGTCTCAAAGATGAGGAAAAAATAAACACTCCTGTCTCCTTAAAGAGGCAGCAGTCACAAAAGCTAAGCAATCTACACATCTATTTTAGAAGGCTAAAGACTATAAAAACTATGTGGGAGGGTCTGTTTCAATTATATCCTAAAACTGAAAATCCTGTTTCTCTCAAGTTCACAAAATGATGATTAGCTGAATACTTTTTAACTTGAGGACTTTCTTTGTTAACACTCTAGAGACACTTTTACACCCATTTTAAGTTACAGTGTGATAAGGCTGCACAGAAAACAGTTCACAGTTAAACTAAATTTTTAATAAAAAGGACCATGATGTACAAACTACTTTCCTATATACAAATAGGTTAGAAAAATATAATCACAAAAATATCTCATTCATAAAAGCAACAATAAAAACAAAGTACTTACAAGATTAAACGGAATTCGTTTTTCTGACTGGAAAACTTTTATATTAATAATATATTGTTGGTTTTCTCTAACTTAGTTTATAAAAATGATGTATTCCACCCAAATTCTCAGATTTCTTTAGCACTGAAAATGGTGAAGTTCATTTGGAATGGAAATATAAAGACAATAATAACTTAAAAAAAGACTGAAATAACTATGAGAAGGGACCAATTCTATCAGATACTAAAATACATTATAAATCAAAAGCCACAGCAATTAAAGAATTGTATAACTGGGATATGAATGGATAAGGGACTACTGTAATCAGACAACACCAAGATATAATATGGCAACTTAATAAATGAAAAAGGTGATACTTCAAGTAGCGGGAGGCAGGTGGATTATGTGATTAACAGTATCAGGAGATGGGCTTGTCTTCTAAAAAACATTTCTTTTATCCTTTTTTCATCTATTTTCATTTCACTATGTTAAAATTTAACCTACATTCATCAAATATTTACATGTAAGAAATAAAACGAGATAAAACAAGGTATTTATATAAGGGTGGTATATATAGTAATAAACAATGGTAAGAAGCCAAATAGAAGCATGACTTGAAACTCTGAAACTGGCAGGGCCATTTATGTGTGTACATAAAATTTTTAAATTCCAGGCTAAAAAAAAACCAAAAAAGAAAACAAAACACCACATGCAAAGTAATTTAAAAAATGACATACTGGACACAAGACAGGTGAAGTATGATTAAAGGAAAGGCTAATAATATCCATAGTACACAAAGAACTAAGGACAAATCAATAAGCAAAAAACATCAGGAAAAGGGCATGAACCATCATTTCAAAGAAAAAATAGAGAGCAAGCAATAAATATACACGGAAGAATGGAAATTCATTTATTTTTTGCTTATCAGACCAGTAAAGATAGCCATTAGTTTGTTCTCTATGGTTAAGAGTCTGTCTCTTTTTTTTCCTTTGCTCATTTGTTTTGTTTTTTTAAATTCCACATGAGTGAGATCATATGGTATTTGTCTTTGACTTATTCTGCTTAGCATTACGCTCTCTAGCTCTCTCCATGTTGTCGCAAATGCCAAGATTTCATTCTTTTTTATGACCAAGTAATATTCTATCACATAAAGAAACTACATCTTCTTTACCCATTCATCTATCAATGGACGCTTGGGCTGCTTCCATAGTTTGGCTATTATAAATAATGCTGCTATAACATAGGGGTGCATATATCTTCTCAAATTAGTGTGTTTGTATTCTTTGGGTAAATACCCAGTACTGGAATTACTGGATCATATGGTGACTCTATTTTTAATTTTTTGAGGAAATTCCATACTGTTTTCCACAATGGCTGCACAAGTCTGCATTCCCACCAATAGTGCAAGAGCGTTCCTTTTTCTCCATATCCTTGCCAACACTTGTTTCTTGCATACATGGATTTTTTTTTGGTACAGTACTGTAACAAATGTATTTTCTCATGATATTCTTCACATTTTCTTTAGCTTACTTTAAGGTAAGAATACAGTATATAAATACATACAACATACAAAAAAAATGGTTTAGTCCTCTGTTTATGTTATTAGCAAGGGTTTGTTTTTTTTTTTTTTTCTATCAACAGTAGGCTATTAGTAAGTTAAGTTTTGGAGGAGTCAAAGTTAATACACAGACTTTGGACTGCATGGGGTCTGACGCCTCTCACCTCATTACTCAAGAGTTAACTGGCAGAAACTTTTTAGAGGGTAAGTTGACACTACCCATTAAATATAAGCAAAAATACCCTCTCAATTTAAAATTCCATTTTTAAAACAGAAATGTATTATGCAGGAATATTCACAGAAGTATGCCAAGAGGTCTGCACAGTGAAGCATTCATAGAAATTACTGGAAATTACCCAAATGATCAACAAGGGAATGAATAAAAAATAATTTATCTATTAAATGGAATTTATTTTCATCCACTGAAAAAATATGTAACATCTTTCATGTTACTGGCTTTGCAATAACAATGAATAAGAGAGTCAGAGTCAAACTCATACATCTAGTAAAGCTTGCATTCTACTATTAGAAAGTAAATAAAAACAAAACAATTTAAAGAACTACTGTGAAGGAAATAAGGTGAGAACAGAGTAACTGGTTGAGGAGGAAGGCTACTCTAGATAAGAGTGAGGGATGATGGAGGAACATTTGAGCAGAGGAGGAGGAGCCAGCCAACTAAAGATGGGGCAGAACACTTCACACAGAGAAAAAGTGCAAAGGAAGGTAATGAGCTGTTTGGTAAAGGTACTAAAAGGTCACCAGTTTAACAAGAATCAGGTAACTATTAAAAGAGGAAAAGGGGGGGCGCGCCTGGGTGGCACAGCGGTTAAGCGTCTGCCTTCGGCTCAGGGCGTGATCCCGGCATTATGGGATCGAGCCCCACATCAGGCTCCTCTGCTGTGAGCCTGCTTCTTCCTCTCCCACTCCCCCTGCGTTCCCCCTCTCGCTGGCTGTCTCTATCTCTGCCAAATAAATAAATAAAATTTTTAAAAAAAAAAAAAAAAAGAGGAAAAGGACCAGGTCAATAAGGATGTAGAATAAAATCCGAAGTGCACTAGGAAGCCACTGGAGGTGCATGTACTGTGATTTAGGCCTTTTAAAGTTCACTCTAGTGTCTGTATGGATAAAAAAAGATGATGAGGAGCCAAAAGAAAAGCAGGGACACCAATCAGGAAGCTACTATAAACCGTAAATCATCCAAGTGAGAAGGGGTAGTGGATAACTATGTAGCCATAAAAAATAATGAATTTTTTGGGGGCGCCTGGGTGGCACAGCGGTTAAGCGTCTGCCTTCGGCTCAGGGCGTGATCCTGGCGTTATGGGATCGAGCCCCACATCAGGCTCCTCTGCTATGAGCGCTTCTTCCTCTCCCACTCCCCCTGCTGTGTTCCCTCTCTCGCTGGCTGTCTCTGTCTCTGTCAAATAAATAAATAAAATCTTTAAAAATAATAATAATAATGAATTTTTTTAGGGAAAAAAAATTCAACACATATCTGATATGCAAAGCACTTGCATATTTTAAGATTTTTTTGCATACATTCCCAGAATTAAATTTATATAAGTAATACATTAGTATTAGAAATGATACTTCTCCAAGAAAATATATCATTTAGCCCCATAAGTGTTAGCCAGTGATACTGAGCATTAAGGAAATGTTTCTAAGTATGAAAGCTAAGTGGCCTATAAAGTAGACTTTCTGCAAAAGAAATGTGGAATCTTCTCAGCCAACCATTAGTACAAGAAAAAGAAAAATGCTAAAAGAACAAAAAGACCTATTCTTTGGAAAAATAATGTTTTCCAAAAGCAAGGAAATCAAACACTGCATTTTTTTGATATTTAGACAAATAACATTTTAGTTAATTATATAAATAATTTCCCTATTTTTAGTTTAATAGAGATTTTCATTCAGTTCTTGTTCTATTAAAATGGTACTACTCTAAGAATCAACTGCATTACAAAGTAATGCCAGATTTGATTCACTGATTTAAATATATTTTACAGCAAATTTTTGGATGTTGCCTTGCAATATCAGGTAAACATCTAATTTTGCCCTTGACATACTTAACAATGTATCATAATTAAATGCTTAGTAACTTGAGTTCTGAGTCTAATATTACTCCACTGGATCTTCCCAGAAACCTCACATACAACAGTCCCCAAATTATCAGATTAAAAGCCTACCAGCAGTTAATATAAAAATATAGCTAATAAACTGCTGCTCAGTTAAAATTCAATCCAGGTCTTACAATTAAGCTCAGAATCATGTGCCCTTTTAATCAAATCATATATCCCACCCCCACCTGAAAGCTAAGGACAACTGGTAATTAACAATGCTGCAGATCAATGCAAGAGAAAGGTTAGCAAAAAGAACTACATCCTTTCAACAGTGACTACAGGAAAAATCAGTAAACAATCTAAAATGCCAATCACTACATACTTCATACTTTGACTCTGTGCCTAGCTAGATGGCACTACTGCTGACAAGAAAATGCAAAATTTTCAAACACAAGCTTATTATGCCAAGGAGATGTAAGAGTTTATTTCAAGAAAGTCTCCAGATGTTAATCTCTAGGTTCAGGCTATAGGCAGAATTAACAGCAAGGGACTCAAAGACTTCTGGAAATAATTAATGCATTACTTTATACCCCTTAGCAATAACCTCCCTCTTTTTCACTTGTTGTAAGAGTTTCCCACCATACAGCACAGAGACCTTTTAAAAAAGAAAAAAGTTCAACATGTGAACTCTGTGAGGGCTGGGGCTGGCTGTACCTTTAGTTTCTCATTGTATCCAAAGTGCTTACCACATACCAAGCTTTTAAATATTTGTGGGACTGAATGTGCCAATAAGAAAGATGTTCAAAAACTAGACAGTAAGACAAATGAAATATAATACAAAGGCTTAGATAACCAAAAAACATTTATATATGACCTGTGAGACTTCTTAATTGCCTTTAGGAACATGAAGGATTCATTTATAAAGAACATACCTCATCTGAAACAGAGGTCAGCAAACTTTTTCTGTAAAGGGCCAGACAGTAATTATTTTAGGCTTTGTAGGGCATAAAATGGGACTACACCAAAACAAAAAGCTTTGCACAGCAAAGGAAACCACCAACAAAATGAAAAGGCAACCTACCAAATGGGAGAAAATATTTGCAAATGATATATCCAATAGAGATTAGTATACAAAATATATAAAGAACTTACAAAACTCAACACCAAAAAACACCCCAAACATCTAATTAAAAACTGGACAGAGGACCTAAATAAACATTTTTCCAAGGAAGACCTAGTTATAAAATAAATACATCACAGAGATGAAAAGTACAGCATTGGAAACACAGACAATAATACAATAATATTGCAATAGCATTGTATGGTAACAAATGGTGACTATGCATGCTTATCATGATGAGCAGTGAGTAATGTACAGAACTGTCAAATCAGTATGTTGTACACATGAAACTTTGTATTTACAACACCTTATGTCAACTATACTTTCAACAATAAAAATGTTTTTTAAAAAGGATCTTTGCTGGAACTTCTCAACTCTATTATAGCGTGAAAGCAGCTAGACAATAGGCATACAAACAAGCATGGCTGTATTCCAAAAAAACTTTACTAATGGAAATTACAAATTTGCAATTTCATGTAATTTCACGTGTCATGAGATCTTATCCTTCTTTTGACTTTTGAATCAGCCATTAAAAAATATAAAAACTATTTTTAGTTCTCAGGCCACACAAAAACAGGTGGAGGATGGTAGTTGCCCATCCCCTCACCTATTTATTACATACTTTCACTGAGAACAAACCAAAGGCAACTGAGTTTACAATTAAGTACATTAAACCATATGAAACCAATAACAGAAAGGGTTAAGTAAGTTAACAAGTTGCTGAGAAGTCACACATTGCTTTTGCCTGTACCTCCAGAAACAGGTTATGTGAAAAACAAAACTGAAACAAATGACATATGAAAGCCACATCAAGACCATTTATTTGGGAAAAACATTTCGGGCCATTAAGACCAGATATGGAGTAAACCAGAATTAGGCTTCAATATATGTACGCCTTTAAAATACTTTTTTTTTTTTTTTTAAACTATAAAGATCTCCAAGTCTGCTTGAAGGACCCTTTAAACTGGCTACCAGGTCCTGGCAATGATTCTAACCTGGAAATTTAAAAAACACAGAGGACTCTGCTCCTTCCCCACGGTTCTTTAACCCAGTAGGGCTGGGATAGGACCCTGGCATTGCATTTTTAAATTTGTTTAAAGTGTCATACATGTTGCTGACACTGCTACCCCCAGCAAAGGGCTACAGCTGTAGATGAACCATATGGTCCAACTCTATGTATGCAATAGCAACTCAAGTTAAATAATAAAACAAATGTGACTCTACAGAGTAACCACAGGGTCAGCTCTTTAACAAACACCTTTCACTGGGACAAAAGGTGTTTCTTAACACAGATTCTTACTGTAACCTTTTTAAAAAATATTTTATTTATTTATTTATTGAGAGGGAGAAAAAGCATAAGCAGAGGAGGGGCAGGGGACAAAGGAGTGAGAGAATCTCAAGCAGACTCTGGGCTAAGCGCCAGAGCCCCATGCAGGGCTTGATCTTGGGACCCTAAGATCATGACCTGAGCTGAAATCAAGAGTCAGATGCTTAACCAACTGAGCCACCCAGGTGCCCCATTTCTTACTTAAACTTTAGCAACCGTCTATACCCCACCATGCATATGAAGTTTATGTTACTCTCCCAAACAGGACATTTTGGCTGCCTTTGACAGCCTTACCATAGCAACAGGTTTCATATTCATGACACTCTCTTATATTTAGGAAGAGTAGCAGAATCTTACAGAAAGCAGAGTGAGCTAGGAAGCTTTTATTTTCAAAATGTGACTACTTTCGTTATCTCAATGCAAAAAAACTTCAAGGAATGGCTCTAAATCTCTATTTTAAGCCCAAAAATACACCAGTAAATTAGTCATAACCTGGAGGTACATATGAATGCCTAACTGGTAATATTATGTTGTCTTCTCGATTTACCAATTTGTGATGTTAATCAAGATTTTCTGTTCCACAAGAAAGTTTCCCCACAATTCCTTCATTTACTGAAAAGTTCAAGGAAATAGCAATACTAATGGCATAAATACAACGTATGTGTAGATTTCATTTATTCAACAAATGTTTATGCAAATGCTACACGTGAGGAGGTATATAATAGATGCTGGGTAGACTGTGGCGATTAAAGCAGACATGGTCCTTGCAACCTTGATAGGGAGATAGACAATAACTGAATAAACAATTACGAAAAGCGGTATGTGTATAACTAAGTAACAAGTAGGAGAAGGGAGTGGAATGACACAAGGACAAGTGGAAGATCCTCAGAGTGGCCAAAGGCTTCTTGAAGGTAACCTTCAAAAGCTGAGACCTGAAGGATGCAAAAGAGACAGCATGTAAGGAGCAGAGCAGGAACATTCCAGAAACAGAAGTAACATGTGCAGAAGCCCACAGTCATAAAGACCTGATCACTTTTAAGAATGAAACCTTGAGACCAGAGTTTTAATTATAGTGGGAAAGTGAGAAAAGGAGACGAGGCTGAAAACAGCCAGATCCTGTAGGGTTCTCTAGACTTTCGTAAGGAATGCATTTTTCCCCTAAGTGCTACTGAAAGTCCATGAACGTTTATAAGCTGGTGAATAACAAAATCCCATTGCCTTCTTAAGATTTTATTTATTTACTTATTTGAGAGAGAGAGCACACAAGCGTGCATGTGCAGAGGCGGAGGAAGGAGCAGAGAGGGAGTATGGGGAAATAATCTCAAGCAGACTCCCTAATGAGCACGAAGCTCAAGGCAGGGCTCAATCCCAGGACACTGAGATCATGACTTGAGCCGAAACCAAGAGTCTCAATGCTTAACTGACTTAGCCACCTAGATGCCCCAAGATCCCATTGAGTTTTTAAAAAGCTGGTTTCGTTTATAACAGGAAAAACTGAAAAGGGGTCAAGAAATAAAGGGAAACCTGTAAGAAATTATAGCAAACAGTCCAGGTGACAGTGGTGCCTTTAGCACAAAAAATAGCTACACTGGAGAAATACTTTGGAAACAGAAACAACAGACTGACTGCAATAAATTAGAGAAATTATAGCAGGGTAAGAGGAAGTAAAGAAGAATTTTAGGTATCTGGGTTTAGCAATTAGGTTGTGATACTGAGGTGAGTGCAATGAAGGAAAAAAAGGGGGGAGTATTTCTACAACTGCACTGTCCAATACAATACCTACTTGTCACATGTGGTTACTTACATTTACATTTAATTTTATTAAAAATTTAGTTCTTCAGATTGCCATATTTCAAATACTCAATCGCCACATGTAGCTGGTGGCTACCACACTGGACAACACAGATGTAGAACATTTCCACCACCACAGAAAATTCTACTGGTGAGTGCTGTTATAGAAGGAAGAAAAAATAAATAAATAAAAAATTTTTAAAAATATATCAAATGCTGGATAGTCCAGCAAGAATAAAGCTAAAAAGTATTCATATGGTTGGTCAACCATGCAAGTCCAACAGTAAGCTCGGTGGAGCATATTCACTGGAATAATGAACTGGAATGGGAGATGAAAAGTGAAGACATGTCCATAGGATAGGGACACACTGTGAAGTAGAGCAGAGAAATAAATGGGGCATTAATTAGCTGGAGGAAAACAAAGGGTGTCCAATTCTAGAATATTCACCCAGCCAACAAACCTTTATTGAGTACCCATAACTTCCACTCTTCTGGGTACCAGGGATACAAAATTAAGACAAGAGACCAGGAGAGGAAGAAAGAACAAGCGAGTAAACAATGTTATTTCAGAGTGCCACAAACCAAATAAGAGAATATGATAAAATGAAAATGAGTGAACAGGAAAGACTTTAATGTAAAAGTGATACCTGAACATGAGCCACAAATGGCAAGAAGGAACCATCTCTGCAAAGGTCTGGAATATACCTATATGCTATTGTAAATGATCCAAATGAGGTGATAAGACTCACTCAACACGTTATTTACCAATCAACTACTATGCCGTATGGCTGTAGGCATTGGGAAGAAAACAGTCAAGGGACACAGACAAAAATCCCTGTCTTTCTGGAGTTTACATTCTGGTAGGCTAAGAAAAAAGAAAATAACAAAACAAATAAAAGGTTATATTGTTATCTATTATGTTACAGAGTGATAAGGGCTAAGGAGAAACATAAAGCCAAGAAAGGAGATAGGAACTTAGAGAAGGACAGTGATTTTAGACATGACATCAAGAAAAAGCCTGAAAGAGGTGAGGAAGTGAGCCATGATATGGCAACATGCTTGACCAGTTGGAGGAAAAACATAACAGTGGCACAGAAGGAGAAGGAAAGTAGTAGGTGACTGAGTGCTAAACAGAGGAGTTTGTGCTTTTACTGAATGAGATGGTAAGCACCTAGAGGTTTCTGAACAGAAAAGTTATATGATCTACTGCTTTAAAAGGATTACTCTGGCTACTGTGTTGAGAATATATATTTTAGGGGAACAAAGGTATAAGCAGGGAGACCAGTTAGAAGGCCTGTGCAGTAATCTGGGCAAATGATTACAATGGCAAGGCTATGGTAAGAAATGGTTAGGTTTTGGGTATCTTTAAAGGGAGAGCAGACATGATTTGCAGACAGGGTTTGGAAATGCTGTGTGAGAGAAAAATGACTCACGAACAATACTGTTAGAAGTTCGAGTAACTGGGAAGAATCAGCTGCGTTTAGGAACAGTTAAGAGAAGTAGCCTTACAGGAAATTGGGAGCTCAGTTCCAGATGTATTAAGTTTGTGATGCTTCTTAGACTCCCCAAATTTTTTTTCAAAATAGTTAGATATTAGCATCTAGAGTTCAGGGGAGAAACCCAAACTAGGGATATAAATTTGGAAGTTATCAGCAAATAAATGTTATCTGTTTAAAGCTATGAGACTGGAGTGTATTTAGACAGCAAAAAAGGAGAGGTCGTAAAACTCTCAGTCACATCAACAAAGAGGTTAGAGAGAGAACAGAAAAAGCAAAGGAGACTAAGAAGGAGCCACCAGTGAAGTACGAAGAAAACTGCTAGCAGACATGGTGGCACAGAAGCCAAAGAAAAAGCATTTCAAGCCAACTGTGCCAAATGTTAGTTAACAGGTTAAAAGAAATGAGAACTGGAAATGTGTAACAGTGGTTGCTCGCAGGGGTTCAAAAGAAAAGGGAGAGTAAATATAAGCATATTTTTCAAGGTATTTTGTGTAGGTGGTGGGTCAAAGGGGAGACAGGAGGAAAAATTTGTTTTAAGATGAGATAAACAATCATGTTTATATGCTCATGGGAAGAGCTAGCAGAGAAGGAAAAACCAATGATGCAAGAGAAGGGAGACTGACAAGAGTAATAATATTCTTGAGACCAAGGGGGAACGGGATCTAGTATACAAATGTCCTTACCTTGGAACACTAGAGTTCACCCACAGTGACAGAGAAAGTAAAGAGCACGGTCACAGATATGGGAGCATGCAGGAATTCTTTCAATTATTCAATATGCTTAGTGATATAGAAAGCAGGGGCATTAGATAAGTGAAGATAGGGGAGGAGGTGCTGGGATGTTTGAGAAAAAGAAAAGGAAAAATACAGTCATAAAAGAGGGTGAACTAATAGACCACGGACCATTGGGGATGAAGCCAGAGAAGGACAAAGTTGTTTAGAGTATATATAAGAAAATGATTATGATTCAACATGAAATTTCAACTGGGTATAAGTGAGAGTGAGGGATACTGAAAAGCTTAGATAGATAGATTGTGGGTTCTGGTGGAGATGAAGGGCTGTTGGAATTGGAAGTATTTACTAGAGGAATAAGACAGTGGGACACTTGAAATGAGACTGGGATGGGGATAGTTATTGGAAAAAGACAACATATTCTAGGATATGAAATGAGAACATGTGGATGAAACAGACTGAAAAATAAGATCATTGGAGAAGAAATCAAGGAACTAATAGGCCAAAATACTGGAAGCATCTTTTATATCAATGCTCCTCAAAGAGCCAGACCATGACACCATAAGGAGCATGTGCCAAATTATAAATCAACACACTGTGTCCTTTATCAAAAAGACTTGCTACAAAAGAAGTCAGCTGCACTAAACTAGTGAATTTAGTGACAGGTGATTTATATTCTGGTGCAAAACCCTTACCATAATCCATATTAGTAACAAACAGTTCAGACCAGACGACATTTTGAGTAGCACTGTTCTACATGGTCATTGATATCACCAAGAATTATGACAGAAATAAAGAAGACAGTGAGCCAGGCTAATAAAGTGTTCAAGGAAGGAGGGAGATGACACTCCCCAGGAAAGTTGGTAGGTGACTAAAATAAAGAGTGGTAGTGGGTAGTATAATTTGACGGCATGAGAGGCAAAGTTTGAAGTTCTGGAAAATAATGGTTAAGACGTGACAATGAAAAAGACACTTTCTCTACCTCCTGGTTTAGTAGTAAAAGACACTTTCTCTACCTCCTGGTTTAGTACCTCCTGGTTTAGTGTGCAAAGAGATACTGAGAGAGCTGCAAGGGAAGTAGCATTATAGGAGAGAGGCTAGGTTACAGTGGGATTAAGAAAGAGAAGGGAACATTCCCAGAATACACTGAAAATAAAAGGGATTTGCAGAAGACTATGAGTTATAGAAGGCACAGTGAGTGAATTTCAGGAGAATGATAAAAGGTGAGAGACGGAGATCAAAAAAGCAATGGAATTAGAATCTGGAGGGATGAGGCTAACACAGAAAAGTTAGGTATAACTAAAAGAACAAAGTCCTTGAAAACGCATGAGTCAGGACTGGCCTCTGACCAGGATACACTATTTCCTCCATTCTAAAGATGGACATCTGATGCAGACTGATAGATAGGGTAGTGAAGGAGTTCCTGGTTAGCTTCTGATGGCCGAGAAGGGACTCATAGTCTTCCTGTCTTGGAGCTTTCTAGAGAAATGTAATACGATCTGGGGTATAATGGCAAAGGGAGAAACCCAGGGCCCTTTAGCATATAGTCAGGGTATTCTTGAAGCAAGATTATTAAGTATTCTTACCAAAAAAAAAAAAAAAAATCAATTTTAGTACTTCCCAGCTTCCACTTTTGAGCAATACCAATTTAACTATCATTACTCTCCCTCATGAATGACCCCCAATCTTCAGGTATTCCAGACTTTTAATCTCTTAAATTTTCTAGCCTCTTATTTCTTATTCTATGGGAAATAGAATGACCAGCACTCTGATTCAGGACCCAGGAAAAATGACAGCCGAATTAAGGCAGGAAATAGCAACCTACAGGACAACTATAAGAGAGTAACAGTTTTACTACATGACTGGATCACACAAAATATTCATAATTAGAAGTCAGAACAATATAAACCTAATTTTATAATCTCACGTGGCTTTTCCAACAGAAGATAATAAAAAAATAATAAAATAGCTGGACTTAAAAACCAAACTGTAGAATTAAGCAAAATGCCAGAAAACAGACTAAACTTACTAATCTATCTAAAGAGTTCTATTCTATGTCCACGCATACTAGGTTTCCTGCAGGTAACACTTAATGTCTACTTTTGCATCTAAATGAACTATTAGGTAGATAGAAGTAATATCTGACATTGCTACAATCTTTCAGTAGCTCAGAAAAAGAATTTAACTGTCTAAGCCAGCACTTTCTACATAGTAGAATGGAACACCACTTGGAAACCTCCACAGTTAAGATTGGAAAATATTTCCAAGAAACCCGTGTTCCCGTTTTACACAAATGGCACGCATCTAGTATATGGAAAACTTCAAAGACAGACTCACTCCCTACATCCTTACCCCCAAACCACTTAATTATACTTAAAAAAAAAAAAAAAGTTTACAACAACCACCCCTCAGTGCAGCAAATTACTACAATCATTTAAGATCATCTTCAAATTGCATTCCCAAGAAATTCTGCTGTAAATCTAACTTCTCGCACTTTTATATGAAAAATGTACAAAATGTGTGTATATACTTACACATACGTCATAATTATGTCAGCTATCCTAAAACCCTTTTAATAAAAGAAGCTTATTAAACTAACCCTTCAGCCTTTGCACATCTTTTACTTCCAAGTCAGATCAGCTACCAGCATTTGAGGTAAGATTTATTAATCACAGATATGGTTTGTATGCCCTGAGAACTGATGAACTTGACAGAACTTGAAGAGGTTAACAATATCTACCCCCACCCAATTTTTTTTAACTAATTGTTTAACCTATCTGTTACAAATCAGTTAAAAGAAAACTATCAGTACAGCAACAGGTGAATTAAGAAATCACAGGTAAAACTGTGGGAACATTAGTGAAGACATTTAAAAGACAGAAATAAATAGGGGAGAAAATGGGAAGTGCTATGAAGCATTTTCACCCCAGCATCATCCAGCTGTTCACGCTATTCAAACTGCTGGGGAGGGGTGGCAGCCTTTTCAACAAGCTCAAGAAATCAGAGGCAGGAAATTTCTGGCATATTATAGGAGAAACTTTACAGTGGCTTGGTAAAGTTACATGGGGATAGGGATAGGGGGATAGGCCAACGAGTAAGCACCTCTGAGATAAATGTTTTGTGAGAAGTCCACTGATCAGTTTGTATTCTATACCATATCATATAAATACAACTGTAGCACTGTTCTCAGAAACTGTGTTTTATAACCAATGTTGCCCTATACACTGCATTTTAGGTCCAGACACAGCTTGTCATTTAAACACGCAGCTTGCAGACTAAACACCCAACTTTTCTAACTCTACAAACGAAAAACTTTGCCCTAGCAACAAAAGATTTAACCAAAATCTATTTAACTGCCTGCATAAATTTATCCTAACCAAGTAATGACATGCCATTAATTTAAGTAAAACTTACAGTCAATTAATTTTTCATTATCTAAACCTTGCTTTTAAGTTTTGGATTTGGTCTGATAACAGTTTACGTTAGAAGTATAGACTTCATATAAAAACCGGGACATAATTTAAAGACATCAATAAAATTTCAGGCTGACATGATTATGTACACGCAGCCAGAATATGTCCAGCATTTTTAATATCTTCACAGATTGTTCTGAACTCTTTTAAAAATGCACTTTAAAAAACTGCAATTAAGATGACCAATTGTTATTTCTCCTTTTCCTTAACCAAGCTATCTTATAATTCCTAAACTCAAATGTGAGTTTCCCAGATTTCACAAACAAGTTAGTAACAGAAAAGTGCTTTTAGGTTCCCAATGTATAATCAAGTGATAGAAGGCATTTTCCAAGTGCCTAAAGATGACCCTAATAGTTTAACAATCTTATTTCCTATGTTATATGAACCCACGGATTCATATCATCCTTAGACATTTAGTAGAATCATTATCATAAAGAACTGTACTCTAAATGGGACTACCCCAGATGTTACAAACTGGCAGTATCCTCCCAGTAGGTGTATTTAAATTGTGCTGCACAGTGTCTTAAAACATGAATTTCATTCACCAACATGTGCAAATCAAAGGATGCACATTAATCTGATTTCCTGCTTCTCTCAGGAAAAAAATACTCAGATGATGTGGCAACATGAACTATAGTCCCACACAATAGCTGGAACTGCTAAGATTGGCTACTTAGAAGGGATTTGAACTCTCCAATTTGTTGTATTCCACACGGTCCCAGTTACCCTATACCACCTGGTCCTAGAAACACTGAGTAGCCACTGCCACTATAATAGAAGACCAATCCTACATGGCTTATGAAAACAATCTCACTTCAGTCACTTATCTTGAATGTCCAAATATTGTATGTTATAATAATGAAGACAAGCAGCCAATTTCAGAGATAAATTGTCCTTAATAGAATTTTTCAGTAAACCGTATGCACTTTTTTTTTTAGAAGAACTTTCAAATGCACTCTTGTATCTCATAAAAATCTTGGACAACTGGAACAGCTATTCAACCTTGAGAGACAATGAATGATGCAAATACAAAGAACCAACTTGAACATTACTAATTCCAAAAATGATCCATTATGAAGAAACAAATCCATTTTGAATAACCATCTGTATAAAATAAGGCATTCTTGCTGTGTTTAAAAAAAATCATAACAATATTTCTTAGTCAAAAATCATTATCGATGTTTTAAAAAAATGACACTGAATTCCAAGAGCAAAATGGAGCAGTAAGCGATACTGTCATTTTCCTTCCCTACTGTCAACTTTTCAATTTCATTTCAACCACCCATTATTAAAAACAGGCAACATTTTAAAGTTTATCTAAACTGATTAATTTTCCATAAAATTAACATTTTACTTCCAAAAGTTAATTGAGAATACATTCTTGTTACTAATCAGAATCCAAACTGAAACAAATATACTCATAAAAAAATCACTAATAAAAACTAAGAACTTTAATACAGGAGCAGGGAGAAAGGTTTTTACTGAAAAATTTAAAGGGCAAAATATTGGCATAGTACATCACCACCCACAGCCTTATACAATGAAAACCTACAGTAACTAGGGCATTATAGTCTAGAGTTCACAGACACTGACCGAGCTAGTTTTGTTTCTATCTAGTTCCTAACACAGACATATTCCTTGATAATATGAGTTGAGCACTTACTGTTTTACTGTGTCACTTATTTTAGACACACTGACAACTTAGCAACTTCTGAGAATTTTAGTATCTGTAATTCAATAGGATGGCTACGCACATGAACTCCCACCCCCAAATTATTATAGTTAGTTTTTGGTTTTATCATCATGATATATTTAACCTACTTAAACTGGCTTACGTTAAATGCAATACCTAATTTAAGTTTGATTTTTCTCCTACAAATATTGGTTGAAATGACATTTTCTCAAGCCAATCATTCAATGACCAGTATCGATAACGAATAAATTAGTCTAGAATTCAAAAGCTTTCTTAACTGATGCTTTCTCATCATAACTATTCAAAAATATAATCCACACAAACATGCTGGGGGGAAAAATCACAAGCATTACATTATATCCACTGGAGGGCACTCAACATGACCAAAGCACGCAATGAAAACATGCCCTAACACTACTCTCACTCTGCTGCTGCGTGAGGTTTGAGGGAGACTGGGGCAGGGGGGTCTCTTAAAAGATGAGATGCCCACAATTAACAAATTCAAAAAGGCAGCTAAACTCTAAAAAAGGGTTCCTAATGTAACTTTCTCCGTCAAGACTATCTTTCTTTAGGGAAAGTAGATTTTATACATACTTTTAAGGATAGCAGGGTTCAGGCCTCAACAGATGGATCTAGGTCTCAAACTGAGTCAAGCTCTGTCTTGCATGAAACACTAAAATACAAGCAGCATTCTTAAGTAGAGAGAGGAAATAAAGAACTTTCTCCTGAGTTTAAATGATGAAAAACTGTATGAGTTAATTCCTACTCATTTTCAAGCAACACAAATCATGTTATTTTCTCTTGCTAGAACCTGAGAAGTATATACTTACTGTAGCCTATTAGCCTAGTTATCTATCACACAATTAAAATGTATTACATAAACAATGGTCTGTTAAAGAATGAGAACTGATTCTGCAAATCAGTATCCTCTATATAAGGGTACAGGAGTCAATACCTACATGCTCTGGAATAATCAGAAGCAGTTCCTAGTCTATTTACTTTTTACCTTACTATTTACTTTTACAGTATAAAAATGTTTTCAGTCATACTATTTCAACAAAAGATATCATATTCCCAACAAGAAGAGAGCTGCAAGAAAAAGTTAATACAACTAATGTTTTAAAAAAAACAGTGTCACAAGTCAATATGAAGCACTACACAAGAGTTGTAATACTTTTTATTAGAAGTTTGTCCTGCACAAAAAGCATTCACCCCTTCCACCCTGGGTAAGCAATCAACCATACTTCCAACCAAGCTCAAAGTACAAACTTAAATTTTACCACCTACTCATCTGCAATTATTGATTATCAACAACTAGTAAACCATGAAAGAGAAATAAAATGTCATAACTGGACAGATACATTTTTCATTTGAATAATACAAAAGTTTCATTTGGCTGAAAATACATGGATAGTCCATTTTGGGGGGTTGTAATTTCACTGCTGCTTACAACTATAAAAAAGATATTCAAACTTTTGAATTATCCATGTCCCTAGTTTCAACAATATTTATGTTCCCCTTTCCACCCATCCAACAATAAAAAAGGGTATATGCACATAGTTTTTGTAAGTGCTAAATCTTAAAATACCCTTTGAGAAATCTGCCTACTTCAAGTCTTCCCTTCCTATTTGGGGAGGGAAGTATCTATGAAAACAAGCACACAAAACTTTATTTATATGAATAATTTTTATTCTAGTCATGACTAGTAACAGTAGGAAGCTCAATTCAGTTATGAGTTTTAATACTGGAATACACATTTATTCTACATAATAATCTTGGCAAAGGATATCTAATAACAATTAGTTCAAAAGAAAGAAAACTCTTGAATACTTGACACTTGAACATTGGTAAATGTTTCACTTTTTTATTAACCACCTTATTTTAAAAACTTGGCTTTCCCTGAAAACTATTTAAAATGATTGTTCCAGCCTCTGGGAGAGCCTCAAGCTTAGGACTCCACAAGGACTCTAAGTCGCATGCTATACTAAACTTCCTAGTGCATTTTATTTCCCCCCTCAAGGACTTCAGGCTTGAATAGTCTCAGCATTCCTTTAATCCTATAGAATAGTCTTCTGCAAGTTTTTCAAGTTACTGTTGCAATCACTTTAGGGCCTTGTCCTTGTACATGGCCTTCAGAACAAAGCCTGGGTCAAAGTAATGAATACTGGGTGCAAATTAAGCAAATTTCGAGAAACGATATTCTCCAGTAAACCTTAATAGTACTTTTTTTTAAAATCGAGAGAATGTGTGGGTTTAAATGTTAAGTCAAATAAATACTGCAGCAGCCTTAGCTTAGACCCAAAACAAAGCCTCCTAAGTAGAAGCTTATGTCCCTAATTTAAGCAGATAGTTAACGGTAGCGTTATGTAAAGACATTTCAAGCTATGTCTACTATTTTGTAGGATGAAGACAAGTTATCATGAAGAAATCTAAAGGTACTGAATGTTCATCAACTGACAATAACGAAATGGCTTCCTAAATTCCACACAAAATACTCTGTAACTTCAGCGATCTGAAAAACATTAGCCTAGACTTTTAGCAAAGGATAGCCGTCTGTCTCTTCAAGTTGATGTCTAGTCTAAGCCACCACTATTCATGATACAAAGCTCTCATTTCACTAAAACCACTCCTCGATTTCCTTTTGCCGACCTCTGCATACCAGCAGGCCAGTCTCTCTTCATTCACCACTCACAAACTCAGGGGGGAGGGGAGACCACAGATGTCTGGAAGATAGAAAGTATGGAGACAATGCTCCCTCCAAAAGGGAACAGAAAACGAAGGAAACAACTATACCCAACTGCCAAGGCTTTTAAGTTTCGCGGATTCAGAAGCAGGCTTTGAGAACTCCCAAAGACTCTGCTCAAAATCCTCTCCCGAGACAAAACACAGAAAAGAAGTTGCAACACTTAAATTTTATTTGGTCAATTTCGTAGCGAGGGAAAAATTCACTCTGCTGAAAAGAAAACGTGCTCTAAAAATCATGTTTAGCTGCCATGAAAGTACTTGAATAAATCATTTCTACCAACAAGATTCTCGAAGCACTCAGGAGCTGAATCCCGCCGTTCACTTGGTAAGAAAGTCGCCCTGGCCCCCGCCCCTATTTTTACTAGGGTCTCACTCCCACCGCCATAAATCCAAAAGACTGAGTACGTTGCATGCCGCTTTCATTCATCTGCACGGTACAAGAAAATATAGGTGCAGGACATGGATTTATATGTGCAAACCGTACTGACGCATCGCACCGCCTGCACTAGTTTGGTTCCTCTAAGGTTTAAAGTTGCTTGGGTCTAAACAAGCGCCAGTGCCAAACTCACATAAGCGGGGCATTAAAAAAAATAATAATAACAATTCTCTTACGAATTCTCTTAATTCGTCCTTAAGAACGAAAGACAGAATCTGAACAGAAAGTCTACTGGCCCTATCGACCCAGCAGATGGGACCTGGGTGGCGTCCCAGGCCCAGCGTCCGTACCCCAACTCCCCGCTGGGGATGGGAAGGCGGAGCCCCCACCCCCGTCCC
>NC_048223.1:34545867-34703881 GCF_002007445.2 Ailuropoda melanoleuca
CCCAGCCCGCACCCGCCAGCTCCCCGCCCCGGGCCTCCGCGCCGCGCCGGGCCCGGTTCCCAGCCGCCGCCGGGACCGCGCGCCCGCGACGAAGTTTAGCTCCGAAGAGGGAGCGGGAGCAGCCCCGGAAGGGTAAGGAAAGGAGCGTCCAAGCACCTCAGGGGAACAGGCTCCTCCCGCCGCTGGAGTCCGACCGTCCTCGGCCTGCGGTGGCGGCTCGGCGGGGACTGGAGCTGCTCCTCGGACCTTCCTCCGTCTCCGCCTCCCCTCGCTCTCTGCTTCTAGGGCCGAGCTAGCGCAGCTGCCACAGACCGAGAGGCTTAAAATGGCGCCGCACAAGGAGCTCTTATAAGTCGCGCAGTGGACGCTGTATCCTGCCGCCACAGGCGCAGCGCGGAGCGTTCCGCCGCGCGAGGACAAGGGGCGGGGCGCGGACGAGCGGCGGAAAGTAGTCCCCGCGCCACCCAGCACCCGCTGCCGTCCGACCGCCCCGGGCCGGGGCGGGGCGTCCGCGCGCTCCCCGGCTGCTCCCCTGGAGGACAGTGGAGGCTGCCCAGCCGCGGGGCTCTGGGGGGCGGCCTGCGAGGGAGCCGTGGCCCGAGGCGGGGAGACATGGGCCCCCGCAGGCCAGGGGTCGGAGGGAGGGCGGCACCCAGAGCTTTCGCTGTCCGGAGCCCGGCGCCCCCGCCCCGTGCGGGCTCAGACCGTGAGAGCGGACGCGGGCTTGCCGCGCGCTTCCCGCTGCCTGCGGGCGGCGGCCTCTCGGCCTGGGCCCTCGGGGGCGGGGTCCAGGACGGTGGCGCGGGAGCTGAGGTCGGGGCCCGCCAGCTCCGGGCGCTGCTGGGCGCCGCTGCTGCCCCGCTGTCGGGTCGGGGAACTCCGGCGGGTTAGGGCTTGCGCGGTCGTTGCGGTCTGGGCCTCACACTCTTCACGGGACCTGGCCCGCAGGCGAGCCGCACACCGCCCCAAAGCCCCCCACTGTCGGGGTCGTGGATCCCGCATCCCGACCGGTTGCTCAGCCTGAATCTGGAACTGAACCGCCGGGCCGCCTGCGATCCCCCCTCCCGAAGGCTGTGAACTCTCGTTAGAATGGGCGCCTAGTCCGCAATTCAACAAGTCCTTAGGAGTATGCACTGTGAGCAAATGACTGATGGAAATGGATTAGCTCTAGAGCCCTGTCAATTAGGTTAATTCTTAGCGATTCCATTTTTATCTGGTTCCACGGTGGTACTATCAATAGATTTGTTTGTGAGGATGTTTCTTTGGAGGAAATGCATTTCTAAGGTAATACTTTCTTGAGAAATCGATTATGTTGTTTATGGAAGGAGTTATCAATTAGGCAGCTTGTGGTTTTTTAAAACTAATTTTCGATTCCTCAAAAACATTTTTTAATTCATCTTAATAGGCTGAAGTTGGGTCATTTCCCTTGAAAATGTTTCGATTGTCATCCAGCAAGATTGGCATTTATTTGTCAAAGCTGAGACAATTATGATTGATTCAGTTTCTGTAGTCTATTGTTTTATGCTTATTTTTCCTCCAAAACAATGGAGAGTGCAAAAAGCAACAGTGAAAGTTGTCTTGAGGCTTTTATCCCCATAATTAATGCATGCAAACAATAGGTCTTTATACATAGGTAGGAGCAGGAAACCTACTTATTCACTATTCACTCATGGAGTAGAATATGTAGTTTTAGGCAAGCTAATGCTTCAGGGCCAACGCGTTCTTTAAATAATTGCGTGTCCCCGTGTCCCTCCCCCCCCCTTAAAGATATTTTACTACATACAGTGGTAACTTTTAACTGCTATGACCATACCAGTGGAAAAAGAACCCACACTAAGATGATGTTCGGTGAGATCCATTGTCTAGAATTACTTCCTCATTTGAATCTTTGCTGGTAATTCTGTAGAATTAAATAAGCCAATGGTGGTGATTAACTCTGCTAGTCAGAATTCAACACATTATACAGAAAAAGTTATTTCATCAGAGCAGTGTTTCTCATATAAACTCAAAAGTGTAAATAGCATTTCCAGGCACTGACCCCCAATTTTAATCCTCATATATAGTATTAAAGAATATACAGTTGATTTGAGTCAGACATTTAAAATCAGATGACTGGTTAATCATTTGAGGAGTTTTTTATGGATGTCTCCTTTTACTGTATTCAGTTTTTGTCGTGTTTTTGTTTTTGTTTCTTTCCTCAATAACACACTTTGTTAAAACTGGTTAAGACACATTTGCACCATTTGAACATCTAAAGGATAAAAACTCTTCTATGTTTGTGTTTCTTTATTCAGATGCCAAAATAATTGAAGCATTTTCTATCATTTAGATATCTTAATCTAAATTTGGAATTAAGATTTTTAAATCCCTGCTAATGCTTTAAGCAAACATAATGTTATTAAAGGAAATGTAAAATTTGCAACAATGCAGTAAGCTGTTTTTCCCACCAAATTTAAGTGTACTGAAGAATTACTGGGTGACTAGCATTTAAAAAAATTTTTGTTGAATTTAACAGATTGCTCAGAATTTTCTTATTTGCTTCTCTCAAACAACAGAAATTGTTCCAATTGTCTCACCAAAAATATGACATGAATAACTTCTGCGAAATGAAGACAAATGCTACCATTAAACCAAGGAGAAATACAAGCATCAAAATACCTGATGAGCTGGTGAAATAAGTGGTTTTGTAAAAAGGATTTTTCAAAATTGACCTTGGGCAATATGATTCATAAAAAACACTTGGTTATCTTTTTACACCTTTTCCTTCTAGAGCCGGCCATTTGGGTTTGACATAAATTAATCCATTTTAAAGCAAAAGACTGCATTAAACAAACAAACAAACAAACACAAAACTGCAAAAGACAAATGCTTCTAAATATCAGGCTCTGTGCCTAGAAACCCAAAGTCTCTCCAGCTCGTTTAACAGAGGAAGTATTACTTGTCATGATGTTAGACCATTGGCATATCAAGCAGTGACTACGTGGAACCTGAATGTAAAGCATCCGTTCACTAAAACACATGCTTTTGAATCACCTTTAGGCAAAGAAGTAAATGCCCAGATTGTTTGTGCACTTCCAGAAGAAACATTAATCAAGTCAGCACTGTAAAGAAGGCCCGTTCGCTTTTTGGATAGTTAACTATCAAATCCATTAATTAAACATTTATTGAGCACTAAGACAATGAGCTTCCTTTAGAGAGAGGGATACGAGTGACTGGCTTCTTTTGATTAGGTCCCTTAAATTAATGTATAATTGTAGCTGTTAATCAATCCGACTTAAAAGTAAACAGAGACAGTAAAAATAAGAGCTGTGAAATGAGGGTGTGGTCTCGTCTGGACTCTCTCTATCCGAATCTCCTTGGGAAGAAACCTCTCCCAGCAGAAAGGTAAGACTACATAATATTCCATGCACTTATAAACAATAAGTCCTAATTTCTCTAAGAAAGTCTGTTAAAAATATTTCTTTCTGACAATGTGAAAACACTGGACAAAAATCGGATCAGCTCTTCATTTAGCAGCTCACCAAGTGGGCTATTTATGGATTGGGACTTTTGATTTGCAATACCTCATCTCAGGGTTCAGTGTTATCTTTTGATTTCTTTCCAGCTGAACAGGCTAAGTAGTTGTAAATACCTCTTGTCAGACTACATGGTTGGCTATTCTCGCTCACAGAAGTAATCTAGGAACCCACTGGGCAAATTCGGGCGGAGAGACACTGTGGAAAGCTTGCACCTGGGGTGCACTGCAGAGCAAGGGAGGGGCAGTAGAAGTGGTGGGAGGCGATGGCCATGGTGGTGGCCGTGGCAGTGGCAGTGGTAGCTATGATCATGGCGGCTTCAGTTATGCCAGGAACAGGCTTCCTGCTTGGAGTTACGTGTTCTCAAGGCCTTCCTTGGTTTGACACAACAGTCCTTGCCATACTAAGGAAGCACATTTAATGGCTACCATAGAAAGTGTGAAGGAAAGCAATGGAGACATCATCCATGATATTCAAAGAACACAAAGGTATATCTTTCTCAATGTTTCTAAGAATTAAGACAAATACCGCTGCGTTGCAAAGAAATCACGCTTTGGAGACATAACTCCCCCGCAACACACACACACACACACACACACACACACACACCCCTCTATTAAAATTTTCAAAATGGTTGCAGATATCTCATTCACAAGAAGGTTAAAGGCGTTTCCCATCGCAAGAAGGATTAACTTACCGGAGGATTCTGGGACTGCAGATGTATACTGCGGCAAAATCCTAAATTCATCGAAAAAAATCATTTCTGGACTCCAGCTGCTAAAAGTAATAGAATTATAGTAAATCATGGACAAGATTAAAACAAGCCATTTTCACATTCCAAAGTGTTCAGAAAAAAATGATTCTTTTCTTTTAACTCATTTCTTAAACAATGCAAATTTTAAAGTAGCTTTTCTTTCCAGAGCACGCAGCGCCATGAAATCGATAATTTTTGATCTTTCGGTTAGTAGGCAACATGGTGAGCTATTGCAGGGACTGCAGGCAGCAGACATGTTCTTGTCAGCTAAAAATTTTCATATTGTTTTTGAATCCATTGAGATTTGTAGATGTGATATCACCGGTTTTTTTGTTTTAGCCTGCACTGGGCTATGGGGACGCAAACTCTCAGTTTATCGACATATACATGTCTATTGCTTTATATATATTAAAAACAGGGAGTCTTACTGGATCTTAAACAAAAAATTATGTAAAAGGAGTGGCTGGTGTGATTATAATCCCATCATGCAGGGTCCACGGTTCCCATTTAGTGAAATTTCGCAGAGGGCAACTTCTTAAGAACATCCCTGCTGTGCAGAGTGAAAAGCATGAACAAACCAAAGACAGAATTCATCTGTGTTTATATTTTACAAACAATGAAAAACCTACTCTTTGTATGCCTCTTTTCCCCCACCTTATTATTTCATGAAAACTGCAGCATTTTCCCCGCCCCCATCCAAACACTCACCACCCCAGCACTGCAGTGTTCCGTCCCTCTTTTGCTTCTCCTTCGTCTTCTTTTTCGCTTTCACAAATTCTGCACGCGCCATCTTTGTGTGGGGTGATTCTTTGCTAATTTCAGTTACCCATTCTCTTACAAATCGGTTCAGAAATAGAAAATTATAGTGCGCTTTGGGGCTTAATTTGCCTAAATTTCTTTCAATCTTCCCTTCTGACATAGAAAAATGGAAACGACAGGGGGGAAGCCAAAAAAAGAGATATTTCTATTATTTCCATAACCTGTTGTATACAGTGGTGATAAAAAAAAAATTATTAACATAATAGCAACAGCTGCAGCCTAAGTAGAAGCTATGAGATAATTAATGTGCTACAACAAATTAATTTGCTGCAGGTGCCTCTGCTGTG
Organism: Ailuropoda melanoleuca; assembly: GCF_002007445.2. Classification (NCBI taxonomy): domain Eukaryota; kingdom Metazoa; phylum Chordata; class Mammalia; order Carnivora; family Ursidae; genus Ailuropoda; species Ailuropoda melanoleuca. The sequence goes on from NC_048223.1 coordinate 34,551,243, forward strand.
AACTGAGTAACCCATGCCATATAAAGTCTAAATACAATTATGATTCCCCCCACACACTAAAGCAAAATACAGAGCAAAATGTCTTGTTTGGGAAATATTATGCATGCCTATTGTAAAAAAAATAAAATAAAATCCTGCCCAACCCCTTTCCCCCCTGACCCCCATCAAGCCATCTCAAGTGGTTTTAGTCATCAGTGGTAAGCGTGGAGTTGGATTGGATGTGTATGTGTGTGAGTGTGTACGTACAGAGGTGGAGGGGATGGCATTTTTAAGCATGTGGAGGTTTAATGCTATGTCTTAGTTGGAAAACGTATGGACCAGCTATAGATTTCTTTTGAAAAAATTAGAGATAGTTTATAATATTTAAGAGCTCGATTGGTTTTAAAACAAAAATTAGGTGGATTCATGTGTATAGCTAGAAGAAAAATAAGTGTTGAGCAGTTGCCCATCTGAATTAATCTTTTAAAAAAATCATCTAATAAAAGAGAAATGTGTTTGCAGTGTGGCACTCTTCATTGATGTAAAGGAGAGATTTTTTTTTTTTTTTAACTCTCACTTGCTATCAAGTTGAGCATTTATGGAGAATGGTTGCTGGTTATATCGCAAGTGTATGCCAGCAGTACACTGTGTCAGGGCAGCTCGGACGGGGGCCTGGAGAAGGTCACAATGCCAGAAGCAAATGTCCATTTTCTGTTTTGTACCACTCAGCAAAAAAGAACTTTGGGGCTAGGAAAGTGGAGAAACATACAGATTGAATTTTAACTACGTGACTGAAAAATGCTCTTAGAGTAAGGATCTAGTCGTTTCTGACTTTTCTTCCAGGAACGTCACTGAAAGAAATGACATTTTTGTTGTCATTGCAGCCTTGGTTCGTTGTTTGTTAAAGCCAAAAAGTATACGTTTTATTGTGGTCTAAGTATTCAAAGTTATTGGTTATTAAAATTTATTTTATCGGATGATCTCAAATTTCAATTCCAAATCTTAAAATAAATGAGATTAGTTTCTTAAATAATGGATAGAGTGCTATGACATTTTGATTTGGCTTTGCAGAAATTTTAGTTGTAGGAGACAATATAAGATTATTCAAACAGAACACCGTTCCAGCTATCTCCAGAAGGGAGACTGCATGTGCACAAGTTTTCTTTAAAATAGATTTTATTTCCCATCTTTCTTTCGGGTGGACAAGCATTACTTGTCAGCATCATTCTGACGCAGAAGTGCCGTACGTTTGTCCTACCGTTTCTCATGCGGAGGCAGGCATGCATTTTACTCCATCTTTCTTTTGTTTATACCAAAGCTTCTTCATAAGCCATCTTCACATCTGCTCATATTTTGAATTTACAATTAGAGAATTTGAGTTGGTGGAGGGGGAAGAAAAAGAAACAAAGACCATTGGCTTTCTTTTTAAATGAGAAGAAAGACAGGCAATTCCTTGGTAAAAAGGAGAAAAGTTGACAAGTGTATAATATATACATCTCCTCTAGGATTTTCCAGTAATTTTGATGTCTGCTGACTGTGTCATGTCATGCAAATGTAACCCTCTGAAATCATATCATTCTATAAAATTGTGATTTTGAAATCATTTAGGGAAAAGAAAAAAAATTGCTTTAATTTCTGTGGCACCGACCAATCGTCCATTCAAAGTATTTTTCCTCCCACCATAGATTGTATTCAAATCTAAGCTGTAAGAAATCAAGGTAGGAAATGTCTAACACACATATCTCTCTTTCCCATTCATGTTCTCTTTTCATGGCATAATGATCACTGGTCTCTCAGCCCTGCCTCATATGACTTAGTTTTCGGAACCCGTATTCTTAGATTGTTAAGACAAGTGACGTTGTGCAGGTTCTGAGCAATTAAAAAAATAATAATAATAAAAAAATGGTTGTTGTTGAAAGCCAACTCATTTTGGGGTGGTTTGTTGCAGAGGAAAAAGCTGACTAACATAACTAAGATGATTCCATTTGGGGCTTGTTTTTACCAATCACTAATTGATCATTAGGATCAATTTACTAATGTTGATCCTGAGCTGGTCGTCTTCTAAAACAAAAATTTCTAAAGATGCATTGTGTTGTCTTCTTAGTAAAATAATTGTGAGTATGCACCCTCTGGATATCTATGTATTTAAATGATACACAAGTACTGCTGTCAGTGCATACATGAAATACCAGTGAAGCTTGGCTTTTTTTTTTTTAAGATTAAAAGTAAATACAGGAGTTGCAGTATTTTATTTTTTCATCCCAATGGACCCTCATGTGCACCTCCTGGGTTTTATTCACTCCACTCAGGACCACTCGTTAAAATTCTGAAATCTTTCACATAATCTGTTTTAATGCATTATTTCACCCAATTTGAATGGGTGCAATTCATTTTTTAAAAGTAAACACAGAGCTTTGTTTATTATAGTTGCTGATTTTTGTAGAATCCTTTAGGGAATTACACATAGATCTCTTCTACTAACTGACTTTAAATAAACCGTCTGGTAAAAACTGCCATTCACATTTCTAGCAAATGTACCTAGAATACATACTGGTTGATGGAGACTCTTGCATTTCCATTTTCTCTTGATATTTAACTCTTTTGTGTGGGTGTCTCCTGCGTCTTTCCCTTCTTTAACTATGTTTCAACAAGGTGTTAACCTTTTCAACAAAGAGGTGAGGATGCCTTATCAATGTCAAATCTTCTGATATACCCCACGTGATAATAGTTGTACTTTGAGTGCCTGTTGATTGAGAATCCACATGGTGATAAAAAGCTCCTATAAAGTCAGTAATGCTTTTAAACAAATTTATGTTTTATTAATCCCAGTGGAATCGACATGAATTTGAATACTAATCAAAAACATATGGGGGAGATTCATTTTTCAGTGCACAGACAATCCGTAGTGCGCATATGGGGTTTTGGAGCCCTTGCTTAACTTGGTCGTGAGAAAACCACTGAGGTAAGGAAAACAGGAGACACAAATCCTCCTCTGCGTGCGCTAGCCATGTGACCCAGACGGGTTCTCTAATCTCTGAATCTTGGTGTCCCCTCTGCCGTGGCAGTCACAGGAATCCAAATGGCAGCTTCCATTTGTTGAGCTCCTGACAGGTACAGAGCTTTGCCTTTCACAACCCAGTGAACTTCACCTTTTCACATAGAAGACTCCTTTAACCATTTCGGACAGTGCGGTAGGGGCACGTTATTCTCCCCGTCTCACATTTGGAGAAATTGAGATTGAGGGAAATTAAAGAGTTTGCTCAGATTACAAGCTAGATAAACAGAACTGGAATTAGAACTCCAGAACTGTATTGGCCGGTACAGTAGCCATCAGCAGCATGTGGCCATTTTAATTTAAATATATAAATTAAAATTAAATACAGTTAACATTCAGTTCCCCAGTCTCATTAGCACATTTCAAGGACTCAGTAACCATATGTAGTTACCACATTGCACAGCACAGATGAGGAACCATCATCATGGTGAGTTCCTTTGGACAGGCCTGAACTACACTGACCAACTGCAAAACCTGTACTTTCACTGCTGGACTTAACTCTTCCTGACCCATTCATTCCTTTGCTCATTCACTGAACTAACATTTACTAAATACTTACTACATGCCTGGCACCATGTTGGACCCTGGAGAGTTTTCTCATTGTGTTGCTGTCCAGAGTAAATGCAATACACATTAAAGATCTTTTATTTTTTTAAGATTTTATTTATTTATTTGACACAGAGAGAGAGAGAGACAGACAGACAGACAGTGAGAGAGGGAACACAAGCAGGGGGAGTGGGAGAGGAAGAAGCAGGCTTGCAGCAGAGCAGGGAGCCTGATGCTGGGCTCAATCCCAGAACCCTGGGATCACACCCTGAGCGGAAGGCAGACACTTAACGACTGAGCCACCCAGGCGCCCCCTTTAAAGATCTTCTTAAGCTGTAAGGTTCTAGATAAAAGTGAGATACTTCTGTGTTGTCATTGCTGTAATGTAGTGGGACTCCACTGAGGGTAGGGTCTCTGTTACTCTTCTTGGAATCCTGTCCTCCCTTGCCCTTCTGGCACTTGGCAGGGTATAATACCCATCAAAAGTGAATGCAGAGCTTCCCATTACAGGGCACATATATCTGTTTCACCCACCTTCCAAACCCTTTTCCTAAATTTGGCAAATTCATCAGGTAGAGTATTGTGAGCAACATGGCGGCTGGAGCATGGGCATGAGATCTCAGCTTAGTCAATCAGATGCTTCTGCTTGGTTGAAACGGGAGCAAGTGAGATGAAGAAGTTGCAGCAGATGTAATGTCCATTTTCTACACTACTGTCACTTCCCCGGACTTGTGATGGACACTCCTACAAGCAACTTTATTTTTGTCCACCCCATCCAACCCCCCATTAAGCCTCCTCCATTTGCCATTACCACTGGAAGCCACATGAAATGAATACCTGCGAACTTCTTGGTCTGCTCCAGGTAACAAAGTCCTATGGTCATTAACTTGCAGAACACCGTCTCAGTTTATTTATACTTCTATCTTCCGCTGAAGGTAAAAATTCTCCTCCCTATCCCAGCTAGGACTGTGAAGAGGGTGGGTTGACTCCTTCCTCTCCCCATCATATCCTCCACACCACCTAGCTGCTATTGTTGACCCTTCTGGGGTTAGGGCTAAGAGGGATGAGGCATTTCCTTGAAGACTGGTTACTGTGATAAACTGGCTTTTGCTCTCTGGATCTGGCCAGTGCTGAAAGGTGGCCCTGCTATGGGCATTTTTGTGGGTTTGTTGGCAGCTCCCCTGCCGGAATGCTCTATCACTCTCTTGGACATAGTGGGACTCCACAACCTTAGGGTCCTCTTCAAGGGTCTGCTTCCAATCTCAGTCTCTCGTCCCTTTGATGTCCTCACTGTGCACAGTTCTGGGCCATCTGCTTTCACATTTCTGCCTGCTGACCTGTCACACACCCTGACATCCAAAAGCTCCCATATCTCCATGCCACAGTTGAAAATTCTGTTCTGACTTCCTGTTCCCCTGAAGATGGCAGAGGGAACCCAGTCCAGTGGGGCCATGGCCACAGGGTAGTCATCTGATGGTTCTGTTTTTATTTGGAGTCCATTGCTTCTACCTTCCTGGTGATTCTATGAAATATCCAACACCCTTCCAATGAAGTATTTTTCTCCTTTAGCCACAGCCAGTCAATTTTTATTCCTTACCTAGTTCAATAAATTTTTCCATTTTGATTATTTTCAACCATTGTCTATCTGTCTTCCTAGTTTGTACTTAGTCATTATATGTCTACTACATTTTCATATTGCCAGGTAGTACATGCACCACATAACACATTTAAAGAAATTAGAAATATATAACACAGAATGAAAAAGTGCTACATAATTCCATACCCCCCATATCCACATCCGTTGGCATTTCTAAGTTTAATTTTTGAATTAAGTAATGTATTCACAGTTTCATATATATTTCACCTTATCCACCAGTTATACCACCACAACCCTCACCTTTGCAGTATTATTAATTTCTTCTGTATCTCTCCAGTTTCTTTATGCATCTATAAGTCAATATGGGCTTAGGTTCCTTTCCCTCCACCACCCTTCTTACAGAAAAGATAGTATAATCTCCTCGCCCTTTACTTTTGTCACTTCCCAGCATATCTTGGAAAGCTCACCACATCAGTACCCCCAGAGTACTGCCTCATTTATTTTTATAGCTGTGTGGCGTTCCAACACACCTTGATTTATTTAACTAGCCCCTTCCCATTGATGGACATTAGGTTTTTTCCAAGAGTTTGTCATTGCAGATAGTGCTACATGAATAATCTCGTCCATGTGCCATTTGCTAGATGCACAAATCTTCACTGTACGGTAAATTTCGGGAAGTGGGACTCCTAAGCCAAAGGGTATCTTCACCAGGAGAAAAGAGTCAGTATTAGGTATTGCCAGACTGATTGCCAATAACTCACTGGCACTCTCCATTGCCATAGGTGTCGTAACAATTTCCATTCTCACTAGTGACATACGAAAGTGCCCGTTCCCTGGCAGCCTCTTCAGCGGAGGCGGACGAGGGTGCCGCGCCCCACCCATGCCTTCTAGACTGTCATCTCTATGCTATAGCTGCAACTCTCTGCCCCAGGGCTTTTTTTCTGGCTTCAGGAAGTAGGCTTGGTCCGCGTGTGAGTGTGGGAGAAAGGGCAGAAATGCCTGTGAGTTGGTGCCCCACAAGCAGCCATCAAAATTGATGGTCAAGCAGTTGGTGGTAAACACCCCGGCTTTCTCCCTGGTCAAGGCGATAACTCTGATCTGTGTTCTGCACTGTCTCCTAGTTTCCCAGCTGAGCTCCAGATACCCATCCTGGCAATTAGCCTGATAACAAAGCCTGTCATCACTCCTTTCCCTTCTCCTCATTTCCCTGCTGGCAATTCCAGTGATCACCTCCCAAATAAACTACTTGCACTAAACTATTTGTCTCAAGGTCTGCTTCTGGGAAAACCTAATCTACAGCCAATCATCAAACATTTGCAATTTTAGAAATATCTCAGTGTAATTTGAATTTGGATTTCTCTTATAAATGATATTTTCATATATCTGAGCTACTTTTATTTCTACTTCTATGAACCGATGGTCATATCTTTTGCCTGTTGGCCTCTTCAATGTCTACAAAATCAATAGGAGGATTAGCTCTTTGTCCGTGATATGACTATTTTTTCCAGTTTGTTCTTTGTCTTTATGGGGTTTGTAATATGTTGTTTTATTTTCTTCACGCCACCTCTTCCTCCTCCTCCTCTTCTTTCTTTTTCTTGCTGTTCAGAAGTTTTTATTTTTATGTAGACAAATTAATCAATCTTTTCTTTTTTCTCTCCTGAATTTGGAGTCATGGTAAAATGCTTTCCTCCATCTTAAGTTATAGAGGAAGAAATTCATGTCTTCGAATAACACCTTAAATTTTTAAAAATATTTAAAGATATAATTATCTTTAATCCATTTGGAATTTGTCCTAGTAAATATTCATCAACTTTTACCTTTGTTGTGCTTTTTCTGCACTCTGATCTCTCCCAGGATAACCCACTGCTCTGAAACTGCCCTTGGGTTACTTTGAGCAAAGTGTCCTATTTCACTGCCCCAACCTATTTCCTCTTGCAGATGACTGTGAGTCTCTTGTCTTTCCTCTTAACTTGGCCTTAACTTGGCCTTAACTACCCTTATTAGCAGAAGAGTTTCCCACTGCAGTATTTTTATATCTGGAATAGCCTCCCTGTATCTTTCACTTTATGGAGCCCGTATTTTATCTCATCTAAAAGTACATATTTTTTTCTTTTCCCACATCTCTGCATTTTTTCTTTTGTTCTGTTCGAAATTGGAGAGCAACTTGTGTGCCGTTTTCATATGGCATTGGACCCAAACTCTCCTTAGATTGCAGCGTGTTTTTAATTGCAAGCTCAAAAAGAAAAGAAAAGAATAGAAAAGAAAAGAAAAGAATGAAAAGAGAAGAAAAAAGAAAAAGATTGAGAGGGCCACTAACAATTCTGTAAATCTTCAGGATCCTTCTGCAACCCAGCACATTGCTTTGTACATTTAAAATTTACTTTTGTCTTGACAGCCCACTGTTAGGGAGATAAATACAAAAGAAAAAAAAAGATAGATCGATAAATAGATCTGATCTATATTCATCCGTAGAATGCTAAACAAGTCATGCAAATCGTATCTGCACATGGACTTGATTAAATTCTGTTGTTTTGGCCAAAGCAGACAAACTGGAAGAATTAAACCTTTTCAGATTTATTGCTGCCTATGTGTTGGCCATTTCTTGGGTGTGCTTCTAAAAATATTGTTTCTGCACCTCTAGTGCCCCTTTTGTTGCTATTGCACGCCAATTCTACCCTCCAAATGCCGGTGATCGTACACACTGATCTACTTTCTTTTAGTTGAATAATATCGGTGGAAGCACAGTCTCTTCTTAGAAGGAAGGAAACTCATCATGCTCTATTGGTCTGGTTAACTGTCCCCCCATTGAGTCAGAGGCCCTATTGAACACGAGGAAAGGAAACCAGCTTTCATTCTGTCCTCCCGTGGGTGTGTTAAGCTCCCTTTGCCCACATAGGATACAATGCGAATGCATCATCTCCACCTGTTTACTCAACTGTGTACAATCCTGCTTGTTTTACCTGAGAAGAGAATAATGCAACTGGATTAATGCAAGATCCCTTTTCATGGATACTCTCCAGGGCCTTTCTGACTTTTCTGGCAGGAGACCAGGGGAGGGGAACTGGGCGGTGAAATGCCCATCTCCCTACCTGTCCTCCATTCTCTCTGCGAGTTTTCAGCGTAGCCTCTGTGGAAACTTCCATCACAGACATCTCCCCTGGGCACCCCCACCCTTCTCATCAGAATACTCCTCCCCTGAGTGTCACTAGCTGTAGGATTGTAAGACTCCATTATAATAAAGGTGACAATGACAGATCTCAAGCAAGTAGAGCTCCAAAGTGAGGGAGGGAGGCACATCAGAGAGAACGGGCTCCGGGAGCCTGATAATGAGCATGGAGAGGACTTTTTCTGCTTATGGGTGAAAAAGACAGGGAAGTCTCTGTTTGAAGACAAAGCACATAATAATGTGATCACAGAGCCCTCCTAATGGGGCCGATGTGATGTTCAGAAAATGTATTCTTTTCACTGCCTTATTCTTACGTTCCAGTGGGAAAGGTCTTCAAATGAGTGTTTACTTAATGTATCTAAGTCGGTAACACCACAGCCAAGATTTTTATACGGCAAAGTTATGCACAAACGTATGTTTGTTTAATTGACTTAATGACCTCGGGTCTCGTAGGTGATTTTTTTTCTAAATTCTTTACCTCAGCTGGGAGAATAAAAAAATGTTTGCTGAGACAGAAATCTCTTAGTAGTGTTGTCAATTTATTTCTAAAGGATTTTCTAACATGCTTAGCTGGGTGTTCCCTTGCCTTTCCCTTCTCCTAAAGGAAAGGTGGCTTTTTTACAGAAGTGTATAGATTGGTTCAACCAGCATCGCCAGCTTCCTGTGGAGGGAATGCTCTGTTTACCCCAAGCTTGAATTTGGAGAAGCGGCCCGTGGAGGGAGTGACCTGACATGCCTTGGTGTTCAGGAAGGAAACAGGCCACACCTCTGCCTCATGTGCCAGAGGCTACGGCTGCCCTCAGGATAGCTGCGTAGGCAAACGCTCACATTTCTCTTGGACTGTGACACCAGGCCAGATTCATTAGCTTGGCTCAGTTGAATTGATATGGCCTCTCCTTTACTTTCTGTTGATTTGCCAGTCACTGAGCGTAGGGATCAGAAAGGCACTCTAAATTCAAGACTCCCAAACACCTGTAGATCATGGGGTCTTCCCAGAGCTATTATTTCCCGTAGGGCTTTCTGGATGGTTCCTGCGGTGAGGAACAAGAGGGATGGCCCACCAGCCCCACCTACTTTTTTGCTTAGCACTGGGAGTTTGGGGTGGGGATCAGGAATAACTGCTAATGGGTATGGGGTTTCTTTTTGGAGTGACGAAAATCTCCTAAAATTGATTGCACTAACTACTTTGTCAACTCTACTAAAAATGACTGAAATGTACACTCTAAGTAGGGGAATTATATGTATGTGAATTATACTTCAACAAAACTGTAATAAAACTTTATTCATATATTTTATTGTTAATAATTAACTTATTCTTCTAGGAGCCCATCCTTAATGAAGCAAATGATATGCATCTCTCAAGAGCCATATGTAGTCACCCATGACTAAGTGCAGGTGTCAAAAGATATGAGCAGACTTTGTACAAAGTTTGTTCCTGTGACAGACTCAGCAGCTCATGCAGTTCTTGCAAACATTGTGAGGCAATTCATTCATTTTAAAATAGGGAATATGAGTTTTCCATTCTATGCTTAGATAGCCTAAGATTAATTTTTAAAGTGTTAGGTAAATAAAAGCTCAGAAATAGATGGAATCTTCCAGTCACTACCTGCCTGGCATCCAGTACTTCCCGATTCATTGGCTGGAGATATCACACAAGAACATTCTCAGTGGAACCTCAGGGCCACGTACTTCAGGATTTCATGAGAGCTGCTGCAGGTAGTCAGTCTGCTACTATGTTACAGAACCAGGGCATGTGTTCTGTCCACATCTTAGAAAGTCTGTACCATTTGGGGGCCCTTCTCCCACACTTTGGTGTTCATCTCCAAGACGTAGCATCTGCATTTCTTTTTAGAAGATTGTCCCCAGTCTGTTGGGGTATAGATGGTCTATATGCACAGAGAGCCAGCAGCGCCTGGGAGTTTATGTGCCCACCCACACAGGGAGTGGCTTGAATCCATGACTGCAGGGTGCAGATGGGGAGAGTTGAAAATGCCAACTTCCTCATCTCAGGCCTCAATAACTGTGAGATGTCACTTATACACCAGAGCTCTTCACGGGATCGGGTGAGGCCACCCTCCAAGAGGTTGTGCCTGGGATCCCACTCTTACTTAGTTTCCTCTCCTTCCCTGTCCTGCTTCCCTATGTTCTTACAGGTCTCCCCTGACAGCACTTTCTTTACAAATTACCTGCCCACCAGTTCTTGTCTCAGAAGCTGCTTTTGGGGTCCTGACCTGAGCCTACCAACATCTAGGCTAATTGGTGTGCTTGTGGTAAGCATGCCTGGGCATGCTGTGGGTACAGCTGGTCTAAAAGTCCCAACTGTCTGTCTGTATGAATCCAGATAGGCCTTCTAGAAAGCTGGAGTACAAGTGCAGGCATGGGATCAGTTGGGACTTGGCAGAACCAAGAGCTAGAGAAGAAAGACACTGGGGACCTGGTGACACTGTTTGAGCCCCTGGTGGGGCCAGCTTTAACTGCATGCAGTCTGTGTAGTCATGTAGGGCTCTGGGCTTAGAAGGACCCAGCGCTAGTTTTAATGCTCTTACGCTGTCATCTTGAAATTCTTACCAAGTGTTGAAAAAGTCCCTGTACTTTCATTTTGTGGTGAGCCCTGCAAATTCTGTAGCTGCCCGTGGTGCCTGGATCTAACCATACCTGAAGCTACATTCTCCTGGATTATTTTGATTCTGCAACCCAGCAAATTTCCTTTGGGCTTCTGTCATTTGCAGCTCATAGAGCTGCGATCACCATCTGGGCTCCCAGTTGTAAACATCAGAAACTCAGCCCAGACAGTTTAAGCAGGAAAAGGATTGGTTCAAGAACATCAGATGACTCACAGAATCTCTGGGAGGTCTAGAGGAACAAGCCTGAAGGCCCACTGATAAAGAGCCATGGCCTGATTCTATCCCAAACAGAATATACCTCTGGGCACAAATACCATGTCAACGCCCCTGACTCTGGTGCTTGAATGCTACTTGGGACTTTTGTCCCTGGGAGCAGAAGATTCTACTGCTCTGCTCAGCAGCATGGACCCCATGTAACGCCCCATCCTTTCAGGCACTAGCTTCCCGTTTAGAGTCTCATGTGGGTGTGTCAGATCGCTGAACCCCAAACCTGCTGCCTGCACGTTAGTGGCAAGAGAAATCCCAGCTTCTATCTCAAGGAGTCATGGGGACGTAAACCAGGGAATTTCCACCCAAATAAGAAAGGGATTGAACAATGCTTGGAAGTATCCAGTACCTTCTGCTTACTTACATACAGCTGACTTCTGCTGAGGGCTGGGCAATAGGAAGTGCTTCAGAAATAGGGTCGATGCACATGTTTTCTGCTGCTCTCAGTGCTTCTTGGGTCCCCCAAGGACTCCCCCCCAACCAATCCTTGGGACATCCTATCCCTTTTTGCCCTTTTAGGGGCTGCCCTGGGCCCAGGTTTTGACCCCACCTCCCTGGTAATTTACTAGTTTCCACCCACCTGGAATCATAACCAGGACGAGATGGGTACGTTTCTGCAAAGCAAAATATAAAGCAGCCCTTAGGTTACAGGGTGTTTCTTTACCTGGAGGCAGATGGAGAGGAGCCTGCTAGATTTTGTTGGCTGCCACAAAGCAAGTCCCATACACTTACTGCAGCTGGCAGGTTAAACCTATTTCTATGCAAAAAGATCTCTTTATTGCTAATAATTTTTATGCCAGCTTCCAGCCTGTTCAGAAGGAATGTTTCTCAGAATCAGGTGTTAACAAAATAATGAACAAAATAAAATGTACAAAGTTAGTAATTATCAGTTTTCTCTGATGAATCCACCCTAGTGTTTGTTATCACAAATTTGATGTAAAAATTAAATAGAAGAACAAAAAGGGTGACTTTGGGAAGGGCATGAAATCAGCATTTAAAAACAACTTTCATCCATTCTGTACCTCTGTCTTGAATACATTGATTTCAAAGGAAAGGTTGGAATACAGAAAGTGAGAATGGGCAAAGGGGCTGCTGCGGACACCACGGTCCTCAAGGAGGGGCTTCCTGGATATTTTGCAAGAGGCTCTAGGTGGTCGGTTAGGAGAGTGCCTTGGTGTGGGAGAAGTAAGGTTGGGCAGACATCAGCAGGGCCATGTCCTACAAATGTGTGACTGTGCCAGGGGCTTGAGGACATGCAGGGTTTAGAACCGAGGAAGAGCGAAGAGCAGCTTGTCCATACCTCTGCCCTGGGTGAGTTGATGGACTCAGATTTTCTGAGACTGTACTGCTGGTTAGGGAGGGGGTGGCATGAGCTGGGGCCCCTCTGAGATGCCACTCTCTGTCCCCTGGCTGGGAGAATTGACAACAGGCCTTCATCCTCCCGGAGGGGCATTGCAGGATCCTCCAGATTGTCCTTGAGGGTGATGTGGCCCCGAGCTCTGTTTATCTGGGAATCAGCCAGCGGTGTGTAATAGGTGCTCAGTAAACATTTGTTACCTTGTTCACTGTAAACCTTCATCGCTGCAATTTCCACTACCTGGAGTATTCTTTCCCTTTCCTTGCTCCCCATCAGTCACTAGAGCATCTTGGAATTTTGACAGAAAGCATTAAAACATAAAATAAAAGTCATAAATCTTAAGGAAGCCGTGTTCTCCTGAATGCCAGGAGTACACATGCACCCCAGAGACTGCCTTCCAGTTAAGTTCACCTCCAAATCTCAAGCATCACTCCTCTGTACTGCACAGGGAGTGTGGATAACCCATTGAGTTCCATGTTACCTCTTCGAAAGAAGCAGCCACATCCTCCGAGTTAGTTCCTGAATCACCTCTGCAGTATGTTTTCACCAACCTTGAAGCCAAAACAACATAAATGAAGAACAATCACAAGGATGAGAAAGGCAGGTTGTGGATTCAGTTTTTAAGGAATTAGTCATTTCTGGGAAGTCCTATCTCTGCTCCCAAGTGCAGGTCTTCACAACTGACACAGCTCCTTTTACACAACTCCACCTGAGACCCTCCCCGTCTGGCGCCTTTTGGGCTGTGATCTCACTTCCTGTCATCCATGAGAGGTGACAAGGGTTTCTCCACATTGGAGGGGAGACACAGAACCCAAATGACTCAGCTGCCATCTCTGAGGTGCCAGAGCACACGCTCTCCTGTACCTAGCAGAGCCTTTGCAGCGGCCTTGAATTCATAATCAAACTCAATTTGGGGCATTTCTGGGTGGGAGGTCACCTCCTGAACTGAATTCTCTGCCTGCAGCCTCTGGGATCAGAGTGACCAACGCCCCCCCCCACCAATTTGGCCAAGACAAGTTCTTCCATGATTGGGCGGCAAGCTGCAACTCACCACCAAGGTACTTCTGAATCCTTTCTATTAAAAAGGAGGCATAGGGGCGCCTGGGAGGCGCAGTCGTTAAGCGTCTGCCTTCGGCTCAGGGCGTGATCCCAGGGTTCTGAGATCGAGCCCCGCATAAGGCTTCTCCTCTAGGAGCCTGCTTCTTCCTCTCCCACTCCCCCTGCTTGTGTTCCCTCTCTCGCTGGCTGTCTTTCTCTGTCAAAATAAATAAATAAAATCTTAAAAAAAANTTTAAAAAAAAAAAAAAAAAAAAAAAGGAGGCATAAATTCTCAAAGGTGGCCAAAACATCTTTTCAGAAGAGATGCCAACACAGGCTGGAAGGACACCTGCAAAAATAAACAATGCGCTGTAGAGTGCCCTCCCCATTCTGAACTTTAAAGCAACCCCAGCTTCCTGAACCCAGGAAACAGTACAGCCTACCTGTGACTATAAGCCCCAGCTCTGCCACTTTCCATCCATGGGATCTTAGGCAAGCTACTTGGCCTCTGAATCTCAAGTTGGTCATCAGCGAAATGGGGATAATAATTGTACTGTCTCATAGGGATGCTGCGAAGATTAATGACACAGACAGGTGATGGGCTCAGCATGGGACCTGGAACGTGCAATAGGAGCTCAGTGACCATCAATCATTACCTGTTCCTCAGATGTGATTAGGGGAGAGGCGCTTGGCCTGACCGGAGTCTGGACTGCTGAGAGAGGCTCTCTTGAGGGGTGCAGGAGCATGAACAGGGGCTTGGGGCCAGCAGTGGATGCTGTTTCTCTAGAGAGTCTGAGCCAGGAGCTTTCAACTCTGGCCTCCCTGGCTTGGATGGCTGCCCCTGCCGGGATGCCCTTTAAAATGGGCAAACCATGAGACCAGAAAGTTTTGCTCTTTCTGTGATTGTCTAATTATCACTCCCTGGGGTTTAACCAGCCAGAGATCAGCTCAAGAGAAAAGAAAGGGCCAGATTCCAATAGGACTTCTATCCAACACAAAGGAATTTGGAGTCTTCTGGAAACTAGAGCATAACTTCCAAGGATTTTAAGCAGGAGGGTGGTAGGGTTCGAATTACGTTTCTGAAAAAAATCACAAGGGAAGGTGTGGTGCACCCCCAAGTGTCCATAGAAGGCCATGCAGTCAGGTAGAAGGTCAGAGGTGAGGGACACCAGCTGGGGACCCCTCAGTCATTCAGGTAAGAGATGACCCATGTAGACAAAGACAGGGCAATGGGAATGGAGAGAGGGGAGTGAGGAGAGAATGGACATGAGAGAGACCAAAGAGTAGAATTAGTTGTGCTTGGTGAGTGGTTGGGTATAGGAGTGGGGCAGGGTGGAGCATGGCTCTCAAGTTTCTTGCTTGAACACATGGCCCCAGGCAGGATGAATGGCAGATTTAGGGGAAGATGAGCTTGCAGACATGCTGAGATTGGAGTAATGTGGGAAGCTCCAGTGGGGTGGTTCCTCCCCATAGAAGCATGTCTGGAGCGTGGTGCCATCTGCCCCAGGGTGTTGCTCCAGCTGTGGATGAGCTGCCCAAGGAGGGAAAACTGACCACAAACACAGCAGCAGCCTCAGTGTCAACCCAGCCTGAGCCAGGTAACCAGCCAGCATGATCTCGGCATAGCCATACACCGCCTACCCCAAGGGTCCTTGGGTGTATAAGCACACCTCCCAAGGCTGCTGCTTCTGGAGAACTCAGAGGAGAAGCAATAGGGAGATTCCAGGCAGAGACAGAGGCTGGGGAGACAAACAGTCTCAGAGGAGCGTTAGCCCTCCACTCTGGTTCCCTGGCCTTCCATACAGCTGCCCCACTCTCTCCTCATGCCTCGCACATGCCACCATCGCGTGGGAGGAAAGCCTGCCCCTAGGAGAATTCTCCATCTGCCCCGAATCCTTGGGGATGCCTGCAGGGAACACCAGGACTCTGGAAAGCTTTGCTTTCTTGCCTCCGAAGCTCTGCAGAGCCCTAGTTGTCACCAGGAAACAGGAGGGCAGGTTCCCTGAGGCTTGGTACTACTGTGGAGGAAGCCTATTGATTGGCTCCAGGAGCCTCCACTCTGGCAAAGGACGAGGCGAGAGTGGCAGCTGTGCCTGGTGGCAGCTCACAGGTGAGTATTGGAAGGCGCAATCCACTGCTGCCAGGGAAAGAAAGAAACACACCAGGCTGTGCCCTGTAGAACTAAGTAAAGTAAAGATGGGTAAAGCAACTCAGTCTCCCTGAGAACCTGCTTGAAGCACAAACTTGACCATGGGTCCTCTGTAATTCGGGATGTTATTTATTTACTTAGTGTATATCTTGGGGACGCACCCTGGCATAACAGCATCTCTAACTGTATGCTGTCTCTCTGTGGTTTGATATTAGGAAGGGTCTTTGCCTAATGTCCTGGACTTTGGCTATGTGATATTAGAGCTTTCTCTGCGTTCTAGGATTAGTTACCAACGTTTCTGAGAAGAGCCTCCTTAGTGTTGATGATGATCTGATTCGCGCCCAGGGAGGCAGGGCTGACATTTTTTCTTCTGGTCTGGAGTTCAGGATAAGAGCAATCCATGTTGCAAACTCCCTTCCTCTTGGCTTCGACTCAAGCCTCCAGTTTGGTGTTGATTAACTGTGTCTTAAAGCAGAGTTTCTCAACCTCGGCATTATTGACCTTCTGGGGCCTGATAATTCTTTGTTGTTCAGGGATGTCCTGTGCATTGTAGAATTTAGCTGCAGCCCTGGCCTCCAAATGCCAGTGGCAGTCCCTCAAGTTGTGACAAACAATATTGTCTCCAGACATTGTCAAATACCCTTTGGTCGGCAAAATCACCCTTAGTTGAAAATTACTGTTCAGAAGGAGGGCCTCTGGTTGGAAACGGTGTCTGGCCCCTTGATATACAGTATGGAGAGCCCAATTCTGCTCTGATGTTTGTCCCTGAGAGAAGTGAGGGTGTAGACACGTGAGTCTAAATATCATTCCTAATAATGGGATAGCCTCCTTGTCACATCTGTTGGGTGAGCCAGATTTTGAACCCTGGTACCCACCTCACTGGGGATTTCAGGTGGGTCATAGATGCAGCCTTAGAAAATGATGAATCAAAAGCACAAACTTGTTTTCTTGCTAAGTTGCTTTTGAACATACCCAAATCTCGGATTGGTGCTAGCCTCTTTTCTACCTCGGTAATGTGCCTTTGCTATTTTCTTATTTCTTTTTTCTTCCATTTTCTCTCTCGTATTAGCTTTTCTGCTATGTTTCATTGTATCATGTTTTAGTAGTTACTCTAGAAATTACAAAATGTGTCTTTAACTTAGTATCGTCTGTCTTAAATTAGTACTCCTACCACATCCTGAGCAATGCAAGACCCTTACAACAGTTTAAGTCCATGTATCTCTCTCCTGCCTTTTTGCTCTCATTGTTACATGTTTTACATCTATATATGTCATATGTTATTATTACCCTTGGTCTAAATAGTCCATAATTTTTTATATTTACCTTTTTAGGTTCACTACCTTTCTTCCTGTACTTCCTTCCATCTGGGATCAGTTTCCTTCCGCACATAGAGGTTTCTTTAGTTATTTCTTCTCTTTTCATTGATGCAGGGAGAGCAGGCCTCAGGCAAAGAACACTTCTCAGACATTGATATCTGAGTTTAGTCAAAACTGATTCCACTGTGTTTATTGCAGTTCCCTTCTACTAAAAGAAGAGCGATTTTTCCCAATTTAATTTATCAAAGTAACACATTGGGTTGATTTAAAGAAAAATATTAAGCAAATGACTATCCGGATGATACAGATCAAAAACTGAGAAGGTGCAATGGAGGTTTTCAAAGGTTGGCAGTGATAGCCTGTGAGTTTCAGGTACTTGTATAACTCTAGGTTGCTTACAGTTACCTTATAGTTATTCTTTGAAAACTGCCATTTAGAGCATAAACACTGTGTGTCAGGCAATGTGCTAAAGACCTTTACACTAACCAGAGGTCAGGTTTTTATTATTATTATCAACCGATATCCCACTTTTCTTTGATTACCAAATTTCCCGTACTTGCCAGCCTTCTTTATGGACTCACTCAGTAAATGTTTATTGGACATCTTCCCTGTCCTGGTCCTGGTTCTGGTGCTCTGCATACTGTGAAGACCAAAAGCTCTCCTGTAGCCATGCTTACAGCAGGAGGCAGACATCAGACTAAAAGTCCCCAAAGTAAGTATGTGATTGCAAACTAGCTGAGGGCTGGAAAAAGGAACAATGCTGTAAGGGCACCACCAGGGGTTCTGGCACCGCCTGGGAGGTTAGGGGGAGCTTTCTGAGGCCAGTCAGCTGAGAGGCTCTTCTCTTGCCTGCATTTTCCTCACCTGGCCCCTCTCCCAGCCCCTTCAGGTCCCCACTTATTTCCCCAGAGCCCTTTTCTGATCCCTGCATCCAGTGAGATAGTTGCACTCGCTCTTAGCCTGCACCCTAGTGAACACCCTAGACTTTTCCTTTTATAGAATGTCCCATTGTTATAATTACAGTTGACCCTTGAATAACGTGGGTTTGCATTGCATGCCTCCATTTACATGTGGATTTTTTACAGCGCAGTACTGTTAATGTACTTTCTTATGATTTTCTCAATATTTTTCCTCTAGCTTACTTTACTGTAAGAATAGAGTATACACAAAATAGGTGTTAATTGACTATTTATGTTATCAGTAAGGCTTCCTGTTGACAGTACACTCTGGGGGAGTTGAAAATTATACGCAGATTTTCCACTGTGCAGAGGGTTGATGCCTCTAACCCCCGTGTTATTCAAGGGTCAACTGTACGTAATAATTTGGATAGTCATTTGTTCAGTATCTGAGAGCTCACGGGACTACAAGTTTCGTGAGGGCTAAGAAAATGTCTGTCATGTTCACTGCTATGTGCTGGTACACAGTAGGCTCTCAGCAATGTGAATGAATCAAAGCAAACCTCTCCTAACCTCAAGTTCCTCATCCATAAAATGAGTGTAATGATACTGAACTCAGCTAGCATTTGTTTTTGTTTTTGTGTTTTTCAAAAACAAAATAAATGTGTGAAGTACTAGCTATGTAGATAATTTTATATGTTATTCCCTGCCTCATTTTTTTTTTAATTTCTTACCTGCAATCCTGTGACCTCCTGCATTGCCCATTCTCAGAGCTCCACATTTTTCTCCCCTCTGCCTCCATGAGTCCATCACCCAAGCAGGCTTCCAGTTTTCCCCTGTGGTTAGGGAAGACTTCTCCCCACCCTGTGGTCTCTGGCAGACATTTGCTTAATCATGAACAGATTTACAACTTAATTACAGGTCATTTAAGCTGGCCCCAGCCGGACTGGGGATGCTCCAAAACTCCCCTTTGATGGGGGAGACAGATTAATTAAATACCTTAATAAAGTCCTTTATCCCCACCCAAAAAGCAAGCAGAAATAGTTCTCATGCACTTTTAAGAAAAGTAGACACATGTGTTCTAGGTCAAAGAAGGAATGGCTGGTTGTCACCAAGCTGGGCAGGCCATGGAGCACATCAGAACAAGTCCCCCCATTTCACGGGTAAGGAAACTGAGACCCAAGGAGCATAGCTAGTTACTTGCAGAGCTCAAACCAGTGTCAGGACCAAGACTTCTGATGTTGTTCTGTAGTAACCACTTAAATGATATATCTTTTCCCTTCTTGCCCACATTTAATGAATGAATATTTTCCTGGGCAACTGGACTACTTCTTTATGTCATTGAAAGGGACTAATTAGTTAACTCAACAACATTTTCTGAATACCAACTCTGGGCCAGATGCCGTGTTAGGGACTGGGTAAGCAAAGATAATAGAACAAGCTCGCAGAGCCTCACCCAGGAGAATGTTTGAATTCTGAGACATCTATACACAGGAGTGTTCTGGGTGGGATGTTCAGTCCAACTCCTTCCAGGTCTTTAATCTTGGCTTCATCCTGATCAGTTTTTATGAAGAAGAGAAAAAAGATTAAGGATTTGCCAGAAAGAATAGCTTAAGCGACTTTGTTTTTCTTTCTTTCTTTTTTTTAAATTTTGAGAGTGAGAGAAAAAAAGAGAGTGAGAGAGACCGCCAGTGGGAAGGGCCAGAGGGAGAAGGAAAGAGAGAATCTCAAGAAGGCTTCATGCCCCTCGTGAAGCCCAACACCAAGCCTGATCCCACGATCCCAAGACCAGGACCTGAGCTGAAGCCAAGAGTCAGACACTCAACTGACTGAGCCATCCAGGCACCCTGATTTTGTTTTTCTTTATCTCTGCTTCTCCCTTGACAAGTTTGGACCCATAAGTATGAGGGTTCCCCTGGAAAAGAGAAGGTGCGGAGCAAATGTATGCTTGTTCTTAGCTGCTACACTCCTCACTCCAGCCAGCTATTCCTATTTACCTCTTTCCACTGGCTGGACTTTACATGCTGCCTGGGAAGAGGCAGGCAGCCCAGCGGGAACTAAAGCGTGATCCCCAAAACTGTTACCTTATTTGTCCTCTGTCCTCCGGAGGTTTCTGTAGGAATTCTGATCTCTGCTGGCTGGCCTTGCCCTCTGGCGTTTGGTCCTTCCTGCTTCTTATTTGCTTTGCTTTGATTACTAACATGCTCTTGGGTCAGTCTGCTTGTACTTTTGGTCTCTGTTAAACTGCCCAATAGAACTTACAGTGATGATGGAAATGCTCTATAATCTTGCCATCCAAATAGTAATCACTAGCTACTAGCGAGCACTTGAAATGTGGCTAATATGACAGAAGAATTTAATTTTTAATTTTGTCTACTTTTAATTCATTTAAATTTAAAAAGCCACAAATAGTGGTTATCAAAACTGGACAGTATAGATCTAAATAGAGATTCTACCTGGCCTGGATCACTAGCAAATCTTTGGGCTTTCATATTCATGGACCACCTATACTCTTGACATTATCCGTCCATCCATCCATCCGTCCATCTATCCATCCATCTATCCCAGAGATTGCCACTTGTGCCATGCTCACAGATGTACGTTGAGAACACAAAGATGAATCAGACATGAACCTTACCCCTAAGAAATCCACAGCCTGGAAGAGGGAGACAGATAAACAAACATGGCCACCGTTACCTCTACATTATATCCTTCTTGGTATGATTAATAGACTTCAGAACACAGGGACACAGAAGTGAGCACGATCTGTTCCACTTGGGTTTGGGCAGGTGGTTAGTCAGAGAAGACATAGCTTTTGTGATTAGTCTTGCAAAAGAGCAAAGAGAATATTTAGCAATATGCTATTCTATGTATCTCTAACACCTTCCTAAAATTCTAGTAGTTAATCTTTGGTACCTTGAACTAAGACCAAACCGGAGGTCTCTGG
The DNA here is from genome assembly GCF_002007445.2 of Ailuropoda melanoleuca. Classification (NCBI taxonomy): domain Eukaryota; kingdom Metazoa; phylum Chordata; class Mammalia; order Carnivora; family Ursidae; genus Ailuropoda; species Ailuropoda melanoleuca. The sequence goes on from NC_048223.1 coordinate 34,572,180, forward strand.
GGGTGGGGGTGGATTGAAGAGCATTTGATTCTTTTTAATGTCCTGCTTAGATATTTGGATAGTACTTACGATTAAGTTTTCCAAATATTTCAAAATACGAAGAAGTGGACTAAATTCCACTGAAAGGAAAATTAGTTTTTTCCAGGAGCCCTGGTTGTTGTCCAAGGAAAGAAAAGAGATGGCCAAAGAGAGTTTTCTTTTTCTTTTTCTTTTTTCTTTTTTTCTACCAATGGGCCTTTATAACTTTTAGGGAAGAGGAACCTAAAATATGGAAAGTGTTTTCACTCATTTTTATTCTCTTTCATAATCACTTGATTCTGTTAAAAAGAGGGGCTTTGCTTTGTTTTGTTTTTTGGTATTTTTTTTTACAGAGAGAGAGCACGTGGTGGGGAGAGAGGGCCAGCGGGAGAGGAAGAGAGATATTCTTAAGCAGGCTCCATGCCCAACACAGAGCCTGACACGTGGCTCGATCTCACGACCCTGAGATCATGATCTGAGCCGAATGCTTAATTGACTGAGTTACCCAGGCACCCCTGTTAAAAAGAGTTTTTAAAAACCCCTCATGATTTAAGCTATCTTTTAGAAGTGTGTAGAGAGGCAAGAATTCCAAGATGTCAGAAAGAATGAAAGCCCTGCTTCCTTAAGACGCATGTTGGTGTCACATGGGTCATCAGTAGTATTTTGCCTATTCCAACACTCTGGTTCCTTGGTCTGTAGAATTGCACATCCCCAGCTTCAAACATGATGGGTGGGGGCAGGCAGTCACAAGACTCTGATAGCTTCCTGGGGAGTCATGTGACCCAAGTAAGGTCAATCAGGGACCTTCTCAGGTTTTTCAGTTGGTGTTGGAGAAGGGCCCTGTCCCTGAGGTTATGGATCAAGAAGGAGCTGAAGTTGGAGAATGGTGGCCTTGTTCCCAGCCACCCAGAGAAAGCCTGTCTGCTAGGAGAAAATAAGCCAAGCAGATATAAGCAAAGAAGAGAGAAAGAGAGAGCTCTGGTTTTGTTTCTCACCCCTAAAAGGGCACATAAAAATGAGCTCTGAACAACTCAAGGGATTAGGGAAAATAGGTCAATTAAGAGAATACAAATGTAAGTGGTTCATTGAGAACACTCAGTGTGGTAGAGATATAAACACAAGATTTTTTTCCTACTCATTGCTGTGCTCTGTAATATCTTCTTTTTTGATCTTTAATTTATCTTGGCAGATTCCATAACTTTCTGGCCATCTCCAATGATTAAACACAGCCAGGTCCCATTAAAAACACCAATCTTCTATCGAATGCCATGATTTCTCCTCTGCCACTGCGGTCTAGACTTGTGGCTCAGAGAACTTACATGGAGGAAAAACATGGTCTTCCTTTCCCTTATTCCCCCACACTCTTGTTTCTAGCTTGTCTACACTGAGACAGTGGGGGAGGGATGGGAAGAAGGGGTCAACTTACATGACTCTTAGGTGGTGAGGCAGTCTTGATTTCTCTCTGGTTCAATCTGGCTCTGCCTGCAGCTTGAGGTCTTTTTGGATATGGCCATATCTGTATAGACAGCATGTGGTTTTCCTGGAGCAGTGTTCAGTTTTGTTCCATTTCTTTCGATTGTTAAAGACTCTTCAGAGGTGCCCATGTCTCCCTACAGACAGTTCCGCTCCCAACACCCTTTCAGAAGGGGTACCTCCTCTTTTGGCTGGGGGACACCTGGGCAGCCCCATACTTCTGGCCTCCCCCTCTACCTCTGTGTTTCTTCTGTTGAGCTGGAGGGGTCCCTCTCTCTTCTTCCTGGGAACCCTTATGACTCTTTTCTCATCCAGGTAAGAGGAGGATGTTCACATGTGCCCTTCACTTTCAGGAGACACAAATTCCCCAAGCACTCCCCAAACACATTCCTCTCTGCCTGTTGCCAGCACTAGAGAGAGCCAGGGAGGAGATGAAATCTTCCCTTCTTATGCATATCCCAAATATCCGTGAGTGATTTTCCTGATCCTTTCTGTGCACTGTTGTGAAGAGGAGAAATCCCTCCTATCTCCCCATCATTAATGGGGAGGGATGGGGTTTACTCTTGCCAGGAACACTGTACTCACCAAAAAGCCACACAGAACTCTCCACTGATCCCCACTTCCTTTCCTCTCCCCAGTGCTCTCTTTATAAGTACCCCCCAGGGGCAGGGCTGGTGATTGATTATAGAATGGACACTGCTGCTGCCTCTTAAGAATCCATGAAGGAGGTGCCAACTTTTTAGAGTGTGGGGTCATTAGCACTTAGGCTATCAGTTGTCAATTCTGTGTCAACAATAAGGCCCAGTCAGAACATGTTACAATCATTTGTAAAAGGTCTTCCTACCACTAGACCAAAAGACACAAAGGAAGAATCCACTACTCAATTTCTCGGGTCATTTTTCCTGACGGGTTTTGATTTCAGAGAGGCTATGCATGTCTACGCAGATATCCATAGGTGGGTAGGAGGAAGAGCCTGCAAAATGCCGAATGAGATGCTCATCCCCAGGGTGGGTACCTTACCTTCAGGCCACTGTTCTTGGAGAGAACATACATCCTTGTTTGGAAGATATATACTCACCTGTAAAACTGCCACCAATATGAAAAGATGACTGCTTCCTCCAGTGACTACCCAAGGCAATCATTTTTGTATCTTACAACCTCAGTTTCCTCACCTGCAAGATGGGACACTACTATTGACCTTGCTGTGTGCATTAGAGATGCATTATGGGTCCAGTAAGCAGTAAGTATTAATCTTGTTTCTGTTCCTATTCTCTATAACAAAGATGACATCAGAGCTTTACCTTCCAAAATGAATAGGCTTAGTGGATTTCTTCCTATCAAGAGGGATGGGAATTGGAATGGTGAGGGGGAAATATCTAGGAGCTGATGTAGATACTACTGGTATAGCTGCTCAGGTCCTGGCAGCTGCTGTGAGGCCTTGTCCTTGCTATACTTCCATTCTCTTCGGGGAATGGCTCTTCCTCCAACTGATAACTAAAGCTGCATGAGGTTTTAGTAAAGGCTGCAATTCCTGGGAACCCACACTCTTGACCTGGTGGAGCCAGTCACTGTGTTTCAGCTCCTGACAACAGTGATCAGTCTTGGGATGGGGAAATAAGGGTCTAGGATTCATCTAATTGGAGATTTCTTCTTGGATGATGAAGTTGGCACACATTCTAGAGTTCCAGGGAGCCATGATTTCATTTCATGAAAGGAACTGCAGCCTCTTAACAGAGAGCTGAAAGCGATGAGGAGGGAGAATGACTGCCATTGGGTCCCTGGTTCCAGGTGGCCTTGCCTTCCTGTGCTGTGGTTCTAATATATAGTAATTTTTGCCTCTTTTGCTTAAGCCAGTTTGAAATGAGTTTCTGTCACTGAGAACCAAGTGAATCCTGACCAATATAGGTCCCTTCCCTTGAGATTATATATTGATACCAAGTACATCACTAATGGGCTTGGAAATACCCTGCCAGGCTAGTACTCTCTGAAGATACTCAAATCATAGGTCAAAGGTGACTTTAAATTCACAGTACTTCTAGGGTGAGTCTACTAGAATTGACATGTAAATATTTTCTTCAAATAGGACCCTCTGGATTGTCTCCAGTGGCCTTCTAGATACAAAGCAAGTCTCCACAGACTTGGTCTTGGTCTTGCTTTGGCTCCTGTTTTCCTGGGAAAGGAGAGTGCCTTCCCACCTGTCTCCAGAGATTCCTGACCTGGCTGCAGACTGTCCTGCTCTATTGCCTTTATAGCTTATACTTTTACCCCCCAGGCTAGATTCTTTATGAGACATTCTAACTCTTGAAGATCCATTTGGGTTCCTTGAAGCTTCTTTAGCTGGTTCTTAAAGCTGGTTCTACCCTATGGAAATGCTTGGTTCTTTTACATCTTCTCTTGCCTGAGCTCCGAGGCCTGAGCTTGTGGGGACAATGTGGCCTCAATGGCAGCTTCCAGTGCCTGTCTGTAACACCCCTATTCTGCTGGTGTTATGTTTCCTGTCATTTCCAAAGAAGGCTAAAGGCCTTGGAATCACAAAGAACTGGGTCTGACCCCTGGCCCTGTTATTTTCTAGCTGGGTGAATTTGGGCACAAGCTTCATCTTGCTGTATCTCCGGTTATTCATTCATAAAATGAGAATATTAATAGTACCTCCTTCATGGGGTCACTGACCCTGTAACCAAGTCCCCTTCCCTTTGATTGTATGTTTGAAATAGGAAGGGTACAACTGCCCAAAGGAAAGGTATAGAGTGCTGGACAGAAGAAGCACTGATATCCTTGTGACCCCAAATATCCTTACTAAGGGGAAGGATTGGGGCACATTTTTCTGGAACATGCTGTCATCTGTTACTACTTTAATAATCAATCACTCCGGCCCATTTCTGAGTCAACACCTGAGCCACTGCTGCGTCTGCTCTAGGATGAGGCCTAGAACATTGGTGGTTTCTAGAGGACTGAAGGCTGTGTCCATCCATGAAGGTTGTAATACATCATTTTTTTAGGCCCCCCAAATTCACTCTGGTCAGCCTGTAAAATATCTTCAACCATTTGCATCAATCCAATGCCTCTGAGGGAAAAGCTGTACATTTTAGGGTTATAACTCCCAAAAGAGGTCCTAGTTTTACCCGAGAATGGCCACTCACATTAATAATTCCAAATATTCTGTCTATATGAGAGGATGGATACTAACTCAACCTATTGCTGTAATCATTTCATGACCTATGTAAATCAAGCCATCAGACTATACACCTTAAACTTACACAGTTATATATGTAATTACTTCTCAAACTGGAAAAAAAAAAAAAAGAAGCCGTCAAGCTCAGGATGGGTAGAGGAAATCCTGCTGATGAACCCAAACAGAGTAAATGTTGAAGAAATAAGAAATTAAAATGTAAAAGAAAAATCTGAAGCTAGTCTCCAATATCCATATGCATCTTAATTTGCAAGCAAGTGTGCCCTTTGAATGAACCCTTTCTGTGATTTGATCTCTATTTTCCCAAGTTTGAGATGGAGGATAATGATGACTTTAGTTTAAGGAACATATTGAGTACAGACAGCAGATTGGATACTGAGTGGCATCAAGGACACAAAAATGATCAAAAATGATCATCCTTACCCTTGATGACTTTGCAAATAATTGTAGTACTGTGTGATAAATGCAGCACTAGAGATGTGCACAGGATGAGGGCAGCTTGGCCAAATAAGGAGGGATTGCAGGTGGATCTTACAGTCATGCACCATGAAATCAACCAAGAGCTGGGCATGCATTATGTGTTTCCTGCTTTTCTCTGAACACACGTAGCATGCTTTTACTATAGAACCTTCGCACGTTTGATTTTTTTTCCCCCAGATTACTTTTTCCCCAAATATCCTTCGGGATCACTCCCTTTCTTTATCCAACATCCACATTCAAATGCTATTTTATCAGAGTAGGCCTTCCCCTGACCATCCCATATAGAAGACTACCCTCGAAACATTTAGTTTCTATTCCATACATGGCTCTAATTTTCTTCATTATATTTAGCACCACTGACATATTATATGTTTGTCTGTTTGCTTCTTTTTATCAGTCAACTTTACACACACACACACGGCTGTTAAAATTAGGAAAGTGGGGACCTAGTATTTTTTTTTCTTACTTCTGTGTCCCCAGTACCTGGAGCAGTGTTTGCCACGGAGTGGATGTTCAGTATTTACAAATTATAAATGGGTGAATGGGGTAAGATGCCTGGGTGGTTCAAACTTGATCCCTTCATTAGTTTTGCGCAGTTTGTTTGGGAAGAGGAATAGTCCAACAAAATAGGAGAAGACGTGGTTGCTGGTTTAATTAAAATGTGTGGGAAGTGCTACCAGAACTTGGAAGAGAAAGCTATTCATTTCTTCTCTGTGGAGAGACAGTGAGGAAGGAGGTGATATCTCAGAGGAGGTCACATTTACCTGCCTCTTGAAAGATAAATAAGAGTTTGCCAGCAAAATGGGGATTAAAGATAGTAGCAGTGTCTGTGGGTGCACCACCCTTATCCCCGAGCTCACTGTCCAATATATGGTACCAGCTGCTTCCTGCATGCACATAGAGCTCTGGGCCTGAGGCTTTCTCCTGGAAGTGTGCTAGGCAGGCTGTGGAAGTGCTAATAAGCCAGCACCCAGAAGCAGCCCTCAGCCTCTGGTGGGGGGGCATGGGAGGAGAGAGGCCCCAACTTTGTTGCCCCTCCAGTGGAACAACTTGAAGGTACACTTTATGCTGTTTGCTTGAAATCTCTAAGGGGTCTGGGTCTCTCATCCACGGTAAGATGCTTGGTAACACATTATTGACTTTCTTTCCTTCCCCACCTCACTTCCGCACTTCCCTTCAGTGTTTCCTGAGGTCACTTCCCAAACAATTTCCTTTTGAATTCTTGCCTCAAGGCTGCTTCTGGGAGAACCACCAATGTGGTCATGGTCCCAGAAGCAGCAGGGATATGGACAAAGGGGGCTGGACTGCACCCTGCAAACCTGGGAGACAGAGGGACCAGAGCATGAACTACAACTATGGCCGGTTGGCAGCTCAACTGTGAGATGTGTCTACACATCAGGTTGAATAGCAGCAAGATTATGCTGACAAGCGCATAGAACATCAGCTTGGAGCCAGCATTTCCTCCTTCCTCAGCCACAGCTTTTAGATGCTGACTTAGACTTTCAGTTTTTCATCATTCTGGTTGCCGCCCTTTCATTCCAGATTTTTCCTTCTCTCTGTCACTGGAAGAGATATGATACCCCTGCTGTGAGAGCCAAATCTCTCTTGTGTGGAGTGGGCTTTGGGAAATGTCACTGGCCTTCCGGAAAGTGCTCTCTGGGCAGAGAGTGCCCAACATAGAAATGACCCTAGGGCAGATACTCACTGGCAGGCGGGTACGATGAGTGGGTAGTGTAGGCAAAGGGAAGGAAGATAAGTACAGGAAATGGGGGACATAGGTGCAGGACCATTTCTTCCTTTGGAGTTGCACATTCATATCAGGCATCATCGTCATTTCAGTGAAGTCTCCTTGTCTGAGTGGTCAATAGTTCTGAGAGACCATTAAGCAGTACCCAAATCAGGAACAATCAATTGAAGGATTGCGTCTGAATGGGGATGACAAGAGTAGCAAGCATTTTGAGATAGAAATCCATTCGCATGACCGCTGTAAGTCTTGCAAAGAGGGGGATGCCCAGATCTGGCAGTGCAGGTTCTCACGGCTCCCAGTGTGTTTTCCCTAGATAAGTGACCGGTGGACCTTTGTCTCATCCAGTAGGCTGAGAGGAAATTGAGCTGCCAAGCCATATGAAGCTCCCGCTAGAGATTTGGAGGAAGATGAATGGTACTTAAGTAACAAGAAGACCGTGAAATCAAACCATTAAAAAACAATTTCAAGTCCAGTCAACTTCCCTCACCTTCTTTTATTTGTGATATAGCCCCCAAAGGTCATTGGAAGGATCCTTTGATCTTGCTCAAGTTAGTGTGTTGAGTTATCCACCACTTTCCATTGGGGCATACAGGTGCTCCTTGCATTGGGGAAATGCTGCCTGTGGGAAAGGGTAGGGAGAGGAGAGGCTCCTCTGCCCCCTACTCCCCATTTTTCTCATTGTTTTCCAGCCTGAGGACAAAGCTGGGGTTCTTGGGGTTGAAGTAACCAAGGTTGTCTGAAGGCATTCCTAGAAGAGAGTCTCACTAGGTTTTTTGTTCTCATTTTTAAAATGTTCTTTCATTCTATCTGAGATCTCTGTCACTTTCTACCCCAGAGGGGTAGAAGTCCTGAATGGACTTGAGTGGGTTTTTGGCCCATAATACAGGGTGACTTTAAATCTGGTGGCAGTGACGGTGACGGTGGTGGGTGTCACCTAGAATGACACAAATCTCTCCTTCTGCCCCAAAGGTCCAACTTCCATTTTGCATTTTTTAATTCAAAAATTAATTTTATGTAAATTACAGAGAAATGAATTCCCCTTGTGAAAAATTAAATCAAAACCCTTTGGATAAGATTAAAGGCCACTTGGACCAAGAGTACCCCCCACCCCAAAGAGGTAACAGCTATTATAGGAAGATGTATACCCCTCTTGTCCTTTTTCTATTCATTAACATACATGTTAATGTATGTATGTCCCCACAGAAAATATAAAGAATGTGTGTTTAAATATATTAAAGTTGTAACATACTATACTGCAACTTATTTTTCCATTTGACACAGTCCTCTAGGTTGGTAGGACTGAACTCAGAAGCTACCTCTCTGGTCACACAGCTGGGAGGGCATAAAGGAGACTCTCTGCTAGCCTAGCTCCAAAGGAGGGCTGCTCTTCTCTATCTGGTTTACCCAGAGGGGGCTATCTTTCTCTAATTCATACAAAGATATAGTATGTGATGTGGTGGTCTGGATGGATCTTCTATGCTCTTTTAATTAATGGTAGTATTCCATAGTGTGGATAGATTGCATTTTATGTATCCATCCCCATGGTTAGACACTTAAGTTGTTTCTAATTTCACAGGATTGTAGGCAATGCTGTCATGAACAGTCTTGTATGTCTCTGCGTCCGCTCTTGTAGCTGTCTCTCTAGAGAAGTATTAGGATTGCTGAGTCATAGAGATGCACGATTTATTTTATTTATTTTATTTATTTTTTAAAAAAGATTTTATTTATTTATTTGACAGAGAGAGAGACAGCCAGCGAGAGAGGGAACACAGGCAGGGGGAGTGGGGGAGGAAGAAGTAGGCTCCCAGCGGAGGAGCCTGATGTGGGGCTCGATCCCAGGACTCTGGGTTCACACCCTGGGACAAAGGCAGATGCGTAACGACTGAGCCACCCAGGTGCCCCATGGATGCACATTTTAAATTCTACTGGACAATGCTAGCTTGTCTTCTGAAGGCACCTACCAATACGCGGTCCCACCAGCCTTGTATAAGAGTGCCCATTTCCATCATCCTCGCCAACATTTTGATGCTGCAGACTTGGATGTTTTCTAATTTTCTTCCCCTTCTTTTTTTTTTTAAGATTTTATTTATTTATTTGAGAGAGAGAGTGAGAGAGAGACTATGAGCAGGGGGGAGGTGGGGGGTAGGGGCAGAGGTGGAGGGAGAGGCAGACTGCCTGATGAGCAGGGAGCCCAATGCAGGGTTGATCCTGAGATCATGACCTGAGCTGAAGGCGGATGCTTAACCAACTAAACACCCAGACGCTCCATTTCTTCCCCTTCTTAATGTGCATTTGGTCAACCCTGCTGTTCTGGGGTTGTTCCAAATCTACTGTCTTAATTTGCCCCTGGTTTCTTCATCAGCCAGATTTCAGTTTTGGTTCTCTGGCCACCTGAGCTCCCAGCTCCTTGGTCCATCTTCTCTGACAAGGAACACCTGTCTCATTCTGGCCTGAATTCCAAGTGGCAAATGGGCAGAGCAGCTCTGCCTCAAACTAGCTGAGTGACCATGGGCCAGGTACTTGTCTGGGCCTCAGTTTCCCCATCGGCACCATAAAGAAACTGGATTACAGAAACTCCAGGATTCTAGCTCTCTAGTTCTGGCCTGAAGAGAACTAACAATTTCACTTTAAAAAGGCACTCTTACCCCCATCAGAGTTAGCCACTGTTTGGTTCGGTTGAAATGCTTTACGGTGAGTGCACGCAGACATGAATCATTCAAGGAGGTAATGGGTAGGTACGCATTTTATTGCTCCAATAATTTATTTCACCATTCATTTCTGTGTTTTCATGGGTAGGGCCAAGTGATAGTGAAAGAACCTTTTGGTCTGCACAAGCTGTCAACCAGGTAGTGAACATTTCTCAGATAAATCAGTCCCACTTTCACCTCTGTGGTCACTTCCTTCTCGGTCTTCAGGCCATACCTTCCTCATTCCTTCAACAAGTATCTATTGGGCACCTATAATGTCTCCTGCTCTATGGTCACTTTTGGAAGGTGTGAGAGTGGAAGATATTAGGTAGTGGAAAGTGCTGTTATGAGCTCTCCTGGTTTCGTTCAGTGTTATTGATAGAACTGTTTGAGATAATAGAAAAGTTCTGCAAAATCTGTGCTGTCCAATACGGACCAACTGTCAAGTGCCTTGGAGGAAGCCATTCAATGCTGGGGACTTTGCAGCAAACACTCCAGAATTTGGTCTTCTCCAGCCTTTCTTTGAGGCCTCAGTCTCTTAATTTGTAGAACATGGTTTTGAGGATCAAAGGATGTAGAATGTCTGTACGTGGCATAGGACCTGGCCCACAGTAGAGTCCAGTTTCCCTCTGTGTATCATCTTCGTTCTCAGAACTCCCAATAGGATTCGGACAAGTACAAGTTTCCACCCGGATGAGGTCGGTCAGGGAGCAGAGCTATGCTTCTGGGAGGGGCCGGCTGAAGAGGCCACCTCCCCCTTCAGAAGCTTCCCAGAGCCTCAGACTCGGATTCACCCAGGTGAGTAGCATAACTTTATGGGCACCATAAGTCAGATCGCTCTCATTGTGGGGATTTTCAATGGTGGGAATTTGCCTCCCCACTACTGCCTACCTAGACAGGTGCTGGAACATAATAGGTGCTCAGTAAACAACTGTGGGTGGATTAATCACCCAAGTGCTTATAGTTGAGTGGAAGCCAGGAGCTAGGAATTTTAGATAGACTCCCTGCCCTGCCCCGCACGGTACGGCCCAGCTCTGCCTCTCCAGGAAAATGCAAGGACTCCAGGGCAGCAAGCTACAGTTTGACTCTCAGCTTTGCTGCTTCCTGGCTCTGTGATCTTGGCAAGTGCTGACTCTGCTTGGTGTCTTGGTTTCCCTGTTTGTCCCTGGGTGCCCTCGAATCCTGTGACCTGAATACATATGGGCTGCGTTTGCTGGGCAGGTCCTGACGCTGCCATAGGGGTTCCATACACATTTCTGCTCAGGTTGGGGTTTGTCTAGGCTGGTCACTCTCCTGCTGCCCCTGCCCCCTCTCCATAGAGCAGGACCTAGCAGTTGGCTTCCTGCCACTCCGACAACAGGCGGGCGGTGTTCTCCTTCCCTTCCCTGACCTCACCCAGTAAGCACTCCAGACGCGGTCAGAGCAAACAGGACTGGCTCGACCTGGCCAGGAAATCCAGAACAAAAGAGGGCTTCTTGAATCAGCTGTTTCCTTTTGTCAGAAGATAAATTGTGAGCAATAACCTTAAAAAAAAAAACTGGAACAGAGGAGAAATTAAGTAAGTCATATATACTTTGATGAAATTAAGGCATTCATTTGTTTTTCATTCAGTAAGCATGTGAATATTATGACAGGTGTGTGGAGCTGTGGCTGTGTAATGGTGCACTGGACATGGAGCGTGACCTAGGAGGGGTCACGGTTTAGTGGCGATTAGAAGTAGGAACGAGGGAAGATTACCATATAGTATGACTAGGGGTCACTGACTTTGCCTTTTTCATTACTGTTTAGATTTCAGCTAGATGATGATATGTATTTTTTACATATTGTGCTCACAAATATGTATGTGTGTGTGTGTGTATATATATATACCTACATATACCTACATATGTATATACACACACATATATACATATAAATCAAATTGGATTAACGGACAGCAAATATTCACTGTTCAGTATTAACCTATGTGTGTACATATGTACACAGTTGGTGCTTAATAATGATTTGTTGAGTAAATGAGTGAATAAGGATGGGATGTTTGGGGAGCCTGTAGGAGGGGACCCTAATCCTATATTCAAGAAATGACAGGCCAGAAGTCTTGAAAAAAAGGGTAGAGTGAGCAAGAGAGAGGAAGTGAGGTGGGGTAGGTAGGGGAAAGATGGGGAGTTGAGAAGAGGTTGGGGCTCACAGGCCCCGGGAGCAGCACACAGTTGAGGATGAAGGTCTTGGGTAGGTTCAACCATATAAAGTTGCCAATAACTGACCATTTTTGACTAAGAAAAACAACAATCAAATAAAGTTGAACCAGATGCTTCAAACAGCACTGAACAGTTAGGGACAAGATCGTGTGGGGCCTTACGAGTTACATAAAGAGACTGAATTTTCTCCTGAGGGCATGGAAAGGCAATGAGGTTTTACTTTTTCTTTTCCTTAAAATAAAACCTTTTTTTTTTTTGGTATGGCTATGTAACTTACATATGTCATTATTTTTAAAAATTCATATTATAACAACAGGATAAAGAAAGAGGATAATAGTCATCTTTGCTCTCACTACCCAGATAACCATAGTCAGTTTGAACTGGCATGTCAGTCATAACAATTTGGAATGCCTTTTCTAGACTGCTTTTTTTTCCTCTCAAGTTGTATATAGGAAGAGGAGTAGGGCATGAAGCTGCTACTTAGAAGTCGCCAGTGGCCTTTGTGTCTAACGGAGGAGGCTGTAGGTTACCACGGAAAAATTCGGTTTTGTTTTGTGAGCAATCAGAGTGGGAGAAAGCCGTAGCTGGACTTTTTTGGGGCCTAGCTGCTGTATCCTTTCATATATGCCCCTTGTGAGGTTGCTAGGGACAAGCTGGGCACATTGCTACGAGGCTCAAGGAGTTCCCTGGGACGCAGGGCATGGAGATCTAACATCTTCTCTAAGAAACCAAACCCAAACCAAAAACACTGGACATTTGAAAAATAGGGAAAAATCCAAAAACAAAAATGATCATCTGTAGTCGTACCATGCTCATTATTGACATTTTTGGTGTATTTGCTTCCTCTTTTTTCTTTATATATTGTTTTCACGTATCTAGTGATAAATCAAATTGGATTAATGGTCAGCAAATATTCACTTTCTGGTATTTGCATATGTGTGTACATATATAAATATATACACACATGAAATATGTATATAAATATGCATATGTACATATCTACATATGAATTTTTGTTGTGTATATACATATGTAAATACACACACACACACATACAAAATAAGCAGTATTGTTTTATATTTCTCTCCCTCTTGCCACTTTATTTTAGAATTCTAGCTTGGAAATTCCTGAAGGGATCTGATTATCCTGAAATAATCCTTCACAACTCTTTGATGATATGCCCTTAACTCCAAGGAAGTCTTTCTTTCCTTAAAATTGGTAGGTTGAAGCTACTTTTGGTATCTCTTCAGAATCAGAGTCTCCTCCTTCTCGTGGTGCTGGGTTTCTGACATCATGTACCTAGGGTAGGCACACCTGACATTTGTCAAGCAACAAGTCAAGTCCTGCCGCTTTTTGAAATGGTAAGTGGGACACGGATGGCATCTCTCTGCCTCTGTGGCTGGCTTTCATGGAATGTGGATGCACAGCCAGGATGTCCACACAGAGACAGCCCTGATGCCCAGAGTGGAGTGTGAACACCTGAAACTGATCAAGTGGGTGTTTCTTCATTTGACAGCTCCTGCGTCCTTCCCACCACCTCCTTCCTCTTCCCTGAGCCCCTCCCCTATGTTCCAGCCTGACCGTCTCTCCATCTTGGTTTTGGGCAGGGGTGGGGGGCGGTGGGAAAGCTCCACCTTCCAAACCCAAATCCTGGGTGGAGCTCTGGGTTGGCCAGGAGAGCCAAAACGAATGGAGACCTGTGATATTTCACTGATGCGCTGAGCTCTGAATACATTTTATCTTGTTTTCATGTTTGTCCTGGGGATAGGCTTCAGCCACTGGAGACGATTTTGGTGCAAGATGGTAAAGCCCGTCTTTAAATCTCCTTCGGTTTTCTGACTTTCTCTAAGTGCCTTTAACTTTTGCAATTCTAGAGAGGAATTCTCTTTCTGAACCTACTCAATTTACATATGCTCCCCTCATAGTGACTCGTCCTGTGTCCCCGTGTTGTCCCTTTCCCTGCCTGTCCCTAGTAGTGCAGGGGAGACACCTGCAGTTTCAGGCCTCACTGCCCAACCACCAGGATTTTATGGCTTTCCTTGAAGTCCCCTCGGTTGCTGTGTGTTCCTTTTCTATTGTCTTGGGCTTCACCCTCTTCATCTGTCTTCTCACATTCATTTTATTAACTGGAAGCAATTCAGGATTCCCTGTCTTCTGGCAATCAGAACTAGAGCCTTGATAATGACGCCTTCTTTGTTTATTGTCTCCTTTTTCTCTATTACTTTCCATAACAAACCTTCCCGGCTTATGACAAAGACCTTTCCCTCTTCTTATAGAATATTAATAACCACTCAAAATCATAATAAAACAATGACAACAATACTAGCTTACGTCGATTGGGTGCTTACCATGTACCAGGTATTATTTGATGTGTTTTACAGATATGATCTCTTTTGACCCTAATGACAATCCCTGCTCTACAGATGAGAAAAATTAGACACAGAAAATTTAAGTAACTTACAAAGTGCTAGAAGCAACGTATGAACCCAGTTAGCATCCTAGATTAAGAGCCATGGGAATATACCGTGTTTAGAAGTATTTGCATATCCCACTGGCCCCCTTCCCAAAGCCTTTCTTAAGTGGTCCTGGACATTCAGATACTGTTACCAAAATGCTGTCTGGAGGACATGAATTGTTCTTGATGCCTTCACCTAGCCTTTGCATGATTCTGTGACTTGCTTAGTGCCCGGGCTGAAGGGAGGAACCTGCATGCATCAGCTGGGGGCTGACCCTCTGCTTCAAAGGTGCATCTGTGAGACAGGCATAGCTATCAACTTGCAGATCCCTGGGGCAGCTATGATGGTCCCTAGTCCCGGAGATGAGTGTCATGATTCTGCTGGCGTACCTTGCCCCCGGGTACCTCCCCCAAGGTGCTCCCTTGAATCAATGTGCCTGGGTTTCCTACAGCCTTTTTGACCCCAGTGATACCAGGGGATGCACTGGGGCCAGGCTGCTAGGATCGATGTGCCTGAATGGCCCAGTCTATAATTTCATGATCATTTTGACTCATGTAAACAACAATGGTGGAAAAAATAATCCTATGTGCAGGATGGCTCTGGCAGGGTGGGTTGGCCTCAGTGGCAGAGGTGTGGGTTATGGCTGGTGTGAAGCTTCACTAGAATTTACACTGACCCAGAACCCTGTATCAGAGTCTCAGGCCTCCTGGAAACAAGAGGATTTCCTGAAGTAACAGTATTACCAGAGGCCCCGTGTCTGCTGTGGGATCAGTCCTCCTTCCTTCCTTCCAGTAAGTGGATGAGTTAGAAGACAATGGTGTCCCACCTGCTGGAATTGGGAACCAGAGATGAGGGTGAGAAACTCCCACTGATGGTGGAGGAAGAGCTGATATGAGGGTTTGGTCCAGTGGTCCCTGAAGGGGATGTGGAGACATGATCAGCAGATGGAAGTGGCAAAGCACAGAGGCCAGGGCCTCACCAAGGGGAGCTGGGGCCGAGGTGCTCAGACAGCCGCTGACAGGCTAAGCCAGAAGGGTTTCTAATGGCCAGATAACTCTGGCAAAGTGCTATTTATTTATTTATTTATTTATTTATTTATGATTCTATTTATTTATTTGAGAGAGAGAGAAAGGATGAGTGGGGGAAGGTCAGAGGGAGAAGCAGATTCCCTGGGCACCCTTCTCACTTAAGATTTTTAAAAATCAGATTAGGAAAGATGAAAACAACTTACTGAAAATGGCACCCTCATACTATACTGGGGGGAAGCATGAATTAACACTGGTCAGCAGTCCTTTACCTGAAACCCACGGGGTCAGAAGTACATTGGAATTTAGAATTTTTCAGATTTTTGAAAAACAATACAATGTATAAATTGTATTTTATATAACATGCCCTGTAGGAACCAGGATGATGCACACATTTATGTGTCTGCCTGAAATGTACAAGCATTCATAGTTAGTGGGATAAATAAAGACTGTAAATAGCCTTGTGTCCATTCAGGTCAGGGTCTGACACCAAATAAGTTTAGATATTCAACTTGTGAAAGCATTCTCAGTTTCCAGAGTTTTGTGGGTAAGGGATTAGAGACCTTGCAACCTTTCTGCAGGGCACTTTGACAATATGTATTAAGAGTCTGAAAATATACATGACCTTTCACCCAGCAACTTTACTTCTAGGACTTAGTTCTAAGGAAATAATCATGATTGCAGGCAGCAATCTAGCAATAAGGATGTTCATTACTGCATTGTTTTTGTTTGAAAAAGAATGAAAGAAAAGGAGAAATGACCTAAATGTCTACCAATAGGGGATTTTTAAAAAAGATTTATTTATTTATTTTTAGAGAGAGAGAGAGAGAGAACCAGCATGCACGACTGGGGAGCAGGGAGGGATGGGAGAGAGAATCTTAAGCAGTTTCAGCACCGAGTGGGGACCCAAAGGCAGGGCTCTGTCTCAAGGTCCTGAGATTGCCACCTGAGCCGAAACCAAGAGTCGGACACTTAACTGACTGCACCACCCAGGAGCCCCAGGGGAGCTGCTTAAGTAAATATAGTACTATGCAATGTAATAGGAGGTGGTCCTCTAAAGTGTAATGTTTGCTTGTTGACTTGGAAAGATGTGCACGACTTATTATTTAGCGACAAATTTTAGCTGTGAGTACAGTCTTATTTGTGTAACGAAACTTCGAAGAATAGACACACACCAGCAGGGTTATCTCCAGGGCTTTGCAGGATTTTTATTTCTTTACTGGTAATGTGGGTTTTCTCATTTCTCTCTTCTAAGTTTGAAAAGCAATACTTTCAAACTTTCAAAGAATTCAGCTGTATCTAAGCTAAAACAAGACTTCTGCTCCTCTCACCCTTTCCTATCCCCTTGAAGGTAACCCCCATCCATGGGTGGGTATCTTTCCAGACCCTCTTCTCTGTAAATGCATAAAAACTTTAAAAGTAATTCTTCCATCCATGGCGTTGTACCATGGATACTGTTCTCTGTCTTCCTCTTTCACTTGACTTTATCATTAACCTCTTTCCATGCTGCAAGGGTGTAGTTTTTTCTTTTATTGAAGAAAAGTTGCAATGTCACATTAGTTTCTGGTGTAGGACACAGTGACTCAAGAACTCTATATGTTATGCTGTGCTCACCACAAGTATAGCTCCCATCTGTCACCATACAGCACGGATACAATACCATTGACTAGATTCCCTATGCTGTGCCTTTCATCCTGCAAGGTTGAACTTTAATTTACCCCACCCTTTCCATCTAGTCGGACACTTAAGTACTTTCTATTTATTTACTATCTCAAACAGTGTTGCAAAGAACATTCTTGTGCGCGTGCTCTTGCGGGCGTGGGTGTGCATTTTTGTAGAAGAGTTCTTAGTTTTCATTTCTCTGCAATGAACATGTGCTATTTCGATTATTAAAGATTTTCAACATAGTAAAAGATGCCTTTAGACTGTTTCTAATAGCCTGAAGGCACTCCGTTGACCCATCCCCCCCCCAGGATAAATGAGCTATTCACTAGCACCACCTTGTAAATAAATAACACATAATTTGGGGCTGCATGTTCGTTTTGTTTTGTTTTGTTTTTTACAGATTCCTCCTCCCCCAGAGGTATCTGGTCCAGGGTAGCAGGCAGGAGTTGGGAGAGGTGGTTGCAGTTGCCAAGCCTCGAGGGGAAGTGCAGGGTGGGTTGTCCTTGGATGGCTCTGGGTGTTCACTTTTCACAGACTCTCTGGTGACCCAAAGGCCTTTCCTTGGCAGTTGGTGGTCTCTGACCACTCCTGGGAAGGCTTCAGTCACTGATCCCACGGGCTGATGGCCTCCCAGGGGTGGGGGTGGGCTGGCTTCTCTGGAGTTTGGGCCTGATGGATTTTCTGGTGGTACAAGGGACTGATGGCTCCAGAGTGGAGCTCCTAATGTGTGTGTTTTGGGGGTGGGCAGGCAGAATGGGTCCTCACCCTGGACCCAAACCCTCCGGTGTTTCTCTGCCTCTTGTGCTTGCCAAATAGACACCACATTCCCTCAATGTTCAGATACCCACTTTTCTTTCACCTTGTAGTGCTCCCGAAATGGGAGGTGGACCTTGAGTGTGGGAGTGTCCCTCCCCTTGGCTCTTTCTGAAGCCTGTTATTAAATAGGGGGCCTGTCATCCTACAGTTGGTGGGGTCCTAGAGTCAGGGAACAGACCTAACCTTCTATTCCCCTTCACATCCAGCCCCATCACCCAGGTAGCTCTGCTGGCGCACAAGGATCAGGGGCTGCAAAATCTCACCCCTTATATGCAGAGAATGAAGGAAAGAGCTGTCAAAATCTTTCCTTGAATTCAGACTGGACGCAAGTGCAAAGCAAAAGCCAAGCTTGTCATCTCTCTCCTGGGCTGCTCGGTGCCCATCCCTTCCCATAATGCTGCCTGAACCCTTCTGTGTAATTAGTGGGGACATAATTAATACATGAGAGGAGGCTTTCTAACAGATCGGAGCCAGTGTGTCCTCTTAAAATGGGACGGGAGGCAGATCCTTACAGGCTTCTACATGTCCGCCTGAAATGTCCAGTCAGACAATCCCATCATTGTCTCCAGCCGCGTGCATTTATATGCTTCTGGGATGGACCAGCCCGTGGAGCAAATCATGGGGTAAGGATGAGTTCTGGGTGCCTGAGGGGGGCTTCATTAACGAGCTGGGAAAACCATGAGAGAGTTACTGTTTCAATAGCAGCATCTTCACCAGGTGGATAATGGATGGTGAGACTGACTGGGGCAGATACTGAGTATTACACAAGTATTCATGAAGCACCTACTGTGTGCCAGGCACTGAGCTGCTGTTTCGTTTAACTTCTGAGTTAAGTGTCAAGAGCTCCTCAATTACGAGCTGCAGCAGGGTTCCAGCCGCGCTGAAGGGACCAGCTGAAGGCCACAGTTTGAGGCTCAGGTTCGCCTGGCTCCTGAGGTATAAGGGAAAACTATTCTTATCGCAATCTGAGATTCCCTTGCTCTTTTCTTCAGTCTCTCCCCACCAGTCCATCCAGCACAGCAGTGCTAGGATAAACTTTCTAGAAAGAGTCCTGGGCCCATCATTCCCTCCACAGCCTGGCTTGTCCTTCCTTCTGCAACCTCATCGCCTATAGATGGAAAGGTGCTCCCCTTTCAAGGCTTTGCTCAGGTGGAATGAAGATACTGGTCTCCATGTTCTCTGAAGTTGCTTCTAGACCTACTGGTCATGGTCTTATGGTTGGAAGGGCTGACTCTTTCATAAATATTTTCTCAATTAATTTTATAAGTTTCTGACCACCAGTAGGCACAAAGCAGCACCCTAGTCTCCAACCAAATTTGCTTTTTTTCCTTGTCTTTTGCTTATCCCAGTGACCATCCTCCCCTCGGTTGACCAAGCAGGGCCTGAGTATCAACCTGGATGCTACTTTTTCCCTGCTACCCTGATACCCCAGTCACAGATGCCCAAATAACCCCTAACCCAGCCCCAGCTTTCCAATCCCACGGTCACAGCCCTAGCTTATCAGTTGCGTGGAATTGCTTCCCATCTGTCTTGTGTGCGTACCCTCATTTTTACCCTCCACCCTTTCCAACATCCCATTCTTCACATTGCAGCCAAATGATCTTTCTAGAATATAAAGCTGACCATGTCACTCTGCTATTTTAAACCCCTTCGATGTTTCCCTTGTGACCTCAAACTCCTTAACATAGCTTATGAGAACTTCATCATCTGGCCACTGATATCTCTTCAGTTTTGTCTCCCACGTCCCTCTTCCTGCCTCTCCTGTGCCACTATACACCCCAGTTGTGTGGACCACTTAGAGTTTCACAAAAATACTTGTGTGTGTGTGGGGTGGTGGTGGTGGTGGTGACCATTTACATAACCATTAAGCTCAGCTGTGAAAGAAATGAAACTTTATTTTTCTATAACTAAACTCAAATTATTACATGTCCTCTCTTCTGCTCAGCAGTAGAAAAGAGTAATCTTGCCGATTCAAGGTAACTTGATTAATGCTGCATTTTTAAAAATACTTTTTTTTATTGTGATAAAATATACATAACATAAAATGTACCATTTTAGGGGCACCTGGGTGGCTCAGTTGGTTAAGCGTCTGCCTTCGGCTCAGGTCATGATCCCAGGGTCCTGGGATCGATCTCCACGTGGGGCTCCCTGCTCAGTGGGGAGTCTGCTTCCCCTCTCCCTCTGCCCTGCTCATGTACTCTCTCTCTCTCAAATAAATAAATAGAATCTTTAAAAAGATAAAGTGTACCATTTTAACCAATTTTTAAAGAAGATTTATTTATTTATTTGAGAGAGAGAGAGAGCGAGTACGAGTGGGGGGAGGGGGGCAGAGGGAGAAGCAGATTCCCTGCTGAGCTGGGAGCCCGATGTGGGGCTCGATCCCAGGACCCTGAGACCATGCTCTGAGTGGAAGACAGATGCTTTAATCAGCTGAGCCACCTGGGCACCCCCCATTTTAACTAATTTTAAGTGTACGTTTCAGTGGCATTAATTCGTTCACATGTTGTGCAACCATCAACATTACCCATCTCTATAACTTTTTCATTATCCTAAACAGAAACTCCGTACCCATCAAATAACTCCCCTTGCCCCCAGCTCCTGACAATCTCCACTTCACTTCCTGTCTCTATGAATTGCACTTGCCAGTACTCAGCGTTTCGGTGACTACTAGGCAACTTAGGGTTCCTTCTTGTTCCTTCCCCCTTCTCTCTGGGGGGATTTAAGTTTCTAGGTGTCGAGGGAGATTCACAGCCTTGCTACTCTGTTGGCATGAACTTATCTGTGGTTCATGTCCTTGGTCCAGCTGTGGCTACTGGTCGATTGGTCCACATACCATTCATGTATTGACACAGGACTCGCCAGTCTACTGGCCCTCTCAGCCCTTCTGCACACTGCCTCAGTTCTGGGAATTCCAGATGCACAAGCATTACTCAGCCCCGGACCCATTTCAAGGCCTAGGCCCCAGGGGCCTGAATCACCATTGTCTGTCTTGGGGTACCTGGATCTTCTCCAGGACTCTTCTAGCCACACTAGGTTATACCTGGAACGCCAAAGGTCAGTCCCAGCTGCCCTTCGAGTGCCCTCTTCCTATCTGAGGAATCCAACACCCCTCCCACCCCATTCTCAGAATTTCAATGAGGGGTCATGTAGCAGCTGAGCTATGGTTTTGACCCCCCTCCTTCTCCTACCGCTAGGTGTGAATTTTCTCCATTTGGGCAGAAGAAAGATGTTTCCTTCCAACCTATGGCATACATTTTCTCCCTTTATTTCAGGGCTCATATCTTTTGGGAACTCAGGAATTTTTTTTCCTCTAGTTCTTACCATGGAAAATTTGGGTTCTCCAGACTATGTCCCTGCTAAGGATTCCTACATTTGCTCATTTTTAAAGCAACTATTTTTTGAGCACTTATGACGTTCCAGGCAACTTTCTAGTCCTGTTGAACAAAAGAGACAGAGATTTCCATCCTCCCCATATAATCCAGTGGGGAAAGATAGAGAATAAACAAGTTAAGTAAAATAAATGTCAGATGGTGGTAAATGTGAAGGAGGAAAATGAAGCTGAGGAGAGGGACGGGGAGTATTTTTGTGGAGTTGGAGTTTGGAAGAAGGTTGTCAGAGAAGACCTCACTGAGGAGCAATATATGAGTAAGGAAAGGCAAAGGTGAGGAAGACAGCCATGCACAAAGTTGGGGGAAGAGTTTCTAGGCTGAGAGCATGCGAAGTGCCACGGTCCTGAGCATTTAGTGGGGTTAATGTGTTTGGGGTACAACAGACAGGTCAGTGTGGTTGCCTTGATGTGAGTAAATAGAAGGGGAAGTCCAAGAGGCAGGGGGTGCTGCGGGGAGGGGAGCAGATGATGTAGAACTTTCTAGGTCATTGTAAGGCTTGGAATTTTACTCAGAGTGAGAGGGAAAGCATTTGGAAGGTAGGAGTATGGGAAAGATGTGGGCTAACAAGTCTTAGGTGGAGGTTTACCTACCACACACAGCCACATTTTCTCTTACTAGCAGACTTTGCTTTCCTCTCAGCCTTGAACCCTCTTCTTTCCCTCCTGGTTGGTGGATTCCTATTCATCTTTCAGGGGTCTCATCCTGGAGGCACTTTTTCCAAGATGCTTTGGAGCCATTTGACCCCCAGGCTGAGGAGCCCTCGTACGCCTTCCTGTGCAGAATGACCTAGCCCACAGGGTTATTCTGTGCTGTTCATGAGCTAATATATGGAAAGGTGATTTTAATCTATAAAGTACCATTCAAGCATATCTCCTTCTTTTTCCCCCTTTTTGTTCTTCTTGCTGTTCTTTCTTATTTTCAGTCTTCTTCGTCCTCCTTATTTAGCAGAGGTCCTTCATCTGAGGGCCAGTGGAAGGGTAGGCAGCATTTCCTGTGTTTGGGTGTCTATGTATATGTTCCTGGAGGCAGGCTCCAGAGCATTCATCAGTGTCTCAGGAGTACTTGACCCAAAAAAGTTTAAGAATCACTATAAATTTTCTTGACACAAAAGGGGAGTAAGATGGAGGAGTCTTTATTCTTTAGCCCTTCGTCGTTCTCTCTGCCCTGCTTTGTCGTTATAGAACACAGACACAACCTTAAAATGTTAAACCACACTTTCATTTATTTTTTATTTTTTATTTTATTATATTATGTTAATCACCATACAGTATATCACCAGATTCCGATGTAAAGTTTGATGCTTCATTAGTTGCGTATAACACCCAGTGCACCATGCAATACGTGCCCTCCTTACTACCCATCACCAGTCTATCCCATTCCCCCACCCCCTCCCCTCTGAAGTCTTCAGTTTGTTTCTCATAGTCCATAGTCTCTCATGTTTCATTCCCCCTTCTGATTACCCCCCTTTTCTTTATCCCTTTCTTCCCCTACCGATCATCCTAGTTCTTATGTTCCATAGATGAGAGAAATCATATGATAATTGTCTTTCTCTGCTTGACTTATTTCACTTAGCATTATCTCCTCCAGTGCCGTCCATGTTGCAGCAAATGTTGAGAATTCGTTCTTTCTGATAGCTGAGTAATATTCCATTGTATATATGGACCACAGCTTCTTAATCCAGTCATCTGTTGAAGGGCATCTCGGCTCCTTCCATGATTTGGCTATTGTGGACAATGCAGCTATGAATTGGGGTGCATATGGCCCTTCTCTTTACTACGTCTGTATCTTTGGGGTAAACACCCAGTAGTGCAATGGCTTTCAAATCTAGATTGAGGCAATATTTGAAACCTAAAGTTCAACCTCAAAGCAATCTCTTCTCTCGGAGTTATTTGTTCCCAGGAAGGTGGCTCCAATACACAGGGCTTCCTTTAAATGCTGGTTAGAGTAGGAGACCAGGTTCCCTGTGGGGCTCCACTTTTCGTGGGGAAGCAATTGAGGCAAGAAGGCCCTGAGCAGAATTTGCACCCAGGATCAGAAGCACTGTCCCTGCGGTCCCTGGAGAGCTGCCTCCCTGCCTTGAGGGCCGTGCTACCCAGCATTGCCAACAGCTCTGTCCCCATGAGGGCTGAGTCTCCTTGGAGAAATGATCACTATCACACAGTTTAATTCCCATTTAATGTAGCATCAAGATAAAGACTGAGGATTCATGAATCTAGCTGGTGAAGGTGCAGAGCAAATATGTGAAAATAAAACATCTCCCAACATTGCCGTCAGAGACTGAGATTTTATTTATTTTCTTAGGAGTGGAGTGTCTGGTGGGGTTTCCGACCCACCCCCTCTTTCTTTGGTTGTTGCTGTTGTAGCTCAGTGGGGCATTAAATTTAGGGAGCCGTCTGATCTGTCATAGCCGGAGGTGGCGGGAGTGTGGATGATGTGGCCGCAGATACAGGCCTACGAGCTTTGTCATAAATTCTTCCGTCTGCTGCTGGGGCCCTGAAGGAGGGCTCCAGCCCTTGCCTGCTCTGAACAAGTGTGGAGTCATACAAGCAGCATCATCATAACACTCGCGGAGTGCATTTTGAGGCCTTGACTGAATTTTGGATACCCCCCGAAGCAGGTCCCAGGAAGCATTATTGGTTTAGGGAGGTGAGACAGGGAAGGAAAGGAAGCAGATCCAGTGTGAGTTAAAGAGCAGGTCTCCTCTGTGGGCAAGTTGGGGTTCAGTCCACAGGGGTCCTTGAGAGACTGTCCCTGGGTGGGGGGAGGAAGATGGGATATTTATTCTTAAACACTTGTGTCTCTTTAGTTGGGGGTTGTTCCCTGGGTCGTTTTTCAGTTTCTGTAACACACCACTCTGCTACATCTCCAGGCTACATTTTGGGCTCCTTCCACAGCATCATCATTAAACGTAGAGGTGCCTTAGGCTTGGTCTCCTTTTCCTCAGTTATCTCCACCATCATCTTATACTATCTTACCTGCTCCCCTGCCTTTAGTTCCACCTGTACACTCATGACTGTAATTGCTGGCTTGGGGAGACCACTAGCTGTACCCCTGATCTGTTCCCCTTTCTTCCATATTAATCCAGTTGCAGCCAGACATTGGGCTTCCTAGCTAGATGCATCATTCTCTGCCTTTCTTGTGGCTAGCTGTGGTCAGCTTTGAGGTTTGGCCAAGTTTGAATCAATTGGTTGTGAGCAGAAGTGATGTGGGCAATTTTTGGTTAAGTCCAACTTAACAACAAGTCACTTGCCTTGGACCTCCCCTCTTCGCTCCTTCCCACGGGCTGGGATACAGAAAGAGCTCTCAATCCCAGTGAGGACACACTCTGAGGATGGTGGAGGGAATAGATGGAGGAGCCTGGACCCCTGAATTACCTCATGGAGCAGAGTCATACCACACTAAAATTTTATTTTACTAAACACCTGTATTTGGAGCTTTGTTACATTATAGCAGGCTAGCCTGTTAATGAAGTAATAAACTTAGACCAGACTCCTCTTCTGAGGTCCTGAACCATTTATACAAATTCAACTCCACATTTCTACTTGGATGACCCTTGGTGCCTCAATTAAAACTGAACTCTTGGGGCAACTGGGAGTGCAGTCAGTTAAGCATCGGACTCCTGGTTTTGGCTTGGGTCATGATCTCAGGGCTGTGAGATCCAGCCCTGCATCAGGCTCTGTGCTCAACATGGAGCCTGCTTGAGTTTCTCTCCCTTTCCCTCTCCCCTCCTGCTGTGCTTTCTCTTTCAAATAAGTAAATAAGTCATTTAAAAAAACGAAACAAAACTGAACTCTTAGTTTTCACTCCCTTTGTCCTGTAATGTGCCTCTCTGATATTCTCCTTTTCTATCAGTGTCATGTAGGCTGAATTTCCATATTATCAGGATGCTGTTGTTTATTTCTCATCCTCACTTTTTCTTAACTCCACTTCCAATCCATCACACATTCCCATTGATTCTATTTTCAAGATATATCATACGTTCATTTACTTGTCCCATATCCTTTCTCCTTATAGGCATTCTGATATGTTTGGTATGTATCTTGGAAAAATACATAGTATTTGTGTATGCAAGTGTTTTGGTTTATAATAGAGATCTCATTCTAACTTATGTAACCAACGTTAAGCTTTCTAAAATTTATCTACGTTACTATATGAACCTCTAGTTCATTATGTCTATTGCTTCTGTGTGTTCCATAATGAGTTGGCACCATATTTTGTTTATCCTTTCCCCTAATTATGCATGCCTCAGTTATCACAAAACCCCTGCTAGAAAAAAAAAATTTGTTACAAAAAAAAAAATCCTCAGGCATATTCCTTCACGGACCTGGGCGTGAGCTCTTCTTGGATGTGTACCTGAGTGAGATTTCTGGGTCACAGGTTATAAGCATACTTAATTAGTGCTAGATTGCTTTCCAGGATGGCTGTACCCAGTCTTCTTTCTTACCTTTAGTCAATAAATGTTCCTTCCCCCCCCCGATATTTGCCCATTATGCTCAAGATATTGGTACTGTCTGACTTTTAATTTTTGCCAATTTCATGGATATATAATAAGTGGTATCTCATAATGATTTTAATTCAGTTAATTAGACTGTCAAGCAGTTAAGTAAACTGAGTCAGTGATTCAATTCATTGTGTCAGTGTGAGCATGAATTCTCATGCTTGTTGGCCATTCAGTCTCCTTTTCTTTGAATTGACTATTCATATTTCTTGCACATTTTTTCCTATTGGGTTTCCAGTCTTGTTCTTGTGGATTTGAAAGGAGGCATTCCTTTTGTCGTGGGAACTACCTTACCCAAGTACTGTCCCTGTTTACATTCATGTTTATGAACATGTTGGTAAAGCTCAAACAAACCATAGGAACGAAGGACTTGCAGTAATTCATGTAGAGAAAGAAGGTGGGAGGGATGAGTCATTTCCCCATCCTGGGTAGTACATGAGTGTCCCATTCCCAGAAGCCTGCGCTATGGCCATTAGAACCACACTCACAGCATAGGGCTGTGCTGCACAGGCCACCTCTTTGTACAAACCAACCTTCAACAGTTCATTAACAATAAGGGTATTAGTAATTGTGCACTGAAGAAGTTTTCATTAAATGGTGCTTTAAATTTTTCAGCACTCTATTTGGGAATGCACCATTAAATTGATTGGGCCATTAAAAATCAGTGGTTAAAAATGAGTTCATTGTTACAACGGAAAAACAATGATAATGATACTGACAGTGACTGAAACAATGGACCATCCTGCTCAAAATCAAAAGACTCAAACCATTAACATGTGAAATGTAAGACGTGCAAATGAATTTTCCCACTGTTAGGTCCAATGTTGGTGATTTACTTTGAACAAAACAACATCATTAATCATGCTAAAGAAATGTGGTTAGTTTCCATTTCATTCATTTTAGAGTTTGGCTTGTGTTTAATTTGCAAGTTGGTTTTTATAGGGTTTTTTTTTTTTTTTAGATTTTGTAACCATGAGAATTTTATAACTGTTTTTATGTTTCTACATTTTAAATAACATTGTAATAAAAATAATTTTGACTAACACTGGGGATCTGTAATAATTTTTCCATTAAAGTTTGAGAAATGCTGTGTGCATTTTGTGTACTGAAATGTTCATGTGCAGATGATAGACTATTAACTGTTTGGCAGAGTTGGGGGAATGGTGGTTGCCAAAATGAATTTAAAAATATCAGGCACCACAGGCAATTCAATTATGCGTGAACCTGAGGGGCAGATTAGAGGCAAGGTTAACATACCTATAGACTTGTGGCAGCCATTCCATTCTTTTTCTAGGGTCTTCTCTTCTTGTCGAGGCTGGAATGCCAAGGGCTACATTTCCCAGACTCCCTTGCAGGTCAAGTTCTAGATAGCATCTAGACTTAGCCTATCAGGTGCACTCACATGAATGTAGGGAGGCCGAAGTGAGCAGATGACTAGCTTCTGCTCTTTCTGTTGTCAGACATGCTTATGGAGCCATATATATTGGTCTCAGGGTCCAGCCATTGTCTTTAAGGGTGTCAAAAGGCAGGGTGCAGGTGGGGTGCATGCTTCTAATGGTGTGGATCATGGGATATGGGTTGGTCTCTTAGCTGTGGGACTGATGATGTCCCCAGTGACTTCCTCACTGTAACAGAAACAGTAGCTTTTTTGGTGGCCCAGTTTTTCCTGTGGCTTTGAGAGTCATTTGGGAAAGTTTGACCTATTCCTTGAGTACTTCCAGTGATCTTTTAAGCTGTGAGTATCCTATGATAATTCATTCCTGCATAACCTGGCTAGAATAGCTTCTATTCTTTGCGTATGAGTGATATAAATTCAGATCCTTGTAGAGTGAGATTTTCTGGCTATTAAAACCAATTTATGCATAGGATGTGATCACTTTTTGTGTGTAGAGGGCATGGTTTTGGCCTTTGCCACCAGGTTGCCAGAGACAAGACTATGTGTGCTCAATGGCACATGAATAGCACAAGCTGTGGTCCCTGAGTTCAGGGGTGGGTGAGGTGTGGTGGCACTATCTGTGGATGGCCAGGGAAGCCTCATGGAAAAGATGGAAACTGAACTGAACTGAATTAATGAGTTGAGTCTAGACAGAAGGTAGGCAGGAAGAGAGAGGACACGGGAGGAGGGGAGAACAGCAGATACAGCATCCAGATGTGGAGGGACAAGTTTTGGATAGATATTGGAAAACCTTGAATACTTGGAGAAGGATGTGGTAATGCTTCGTTGTCTAAACATTGGAGAGCCATTTCAGGTTTTGAGTAGAAGTGACGTGATTGAAGGTGTGCTTCTCCCCACAATTCCTCCCCCAACCTTCTCTTGGGGATAAAGAAAGGGTTTACATGATAAGCTTTTGGAGTGAATGGTGATATTTTATGGGGTGAGATTGGGACTGAGATATTCTTATGTGGCCCATTAGTTTGGAACTTCAGAAAGTGGGACCCATGCGAGACTTAGCATTGGATAAATCTTACCTGGGTGACATTGGAAGGGTTACACAATTCCCAAGGAGCAGCCAGCCCACACGGTAGCTACTAAAAGAGAAGCCAAGATTCCACCCAGGTTCCAAAGAACCATCTCTTAGCTTAGGGCTATGTAAAATGAAAGAAAAAAAAAAACTCTGCAAAGGATGTTGAGCAACTTTGATTTCTTTAAGTGGCAAAGTGGAGGATATTTGATTGTAGGGCTATACTCTCTCTGAGACAACAACGGAGGGCTGATGACATTGTTGGAAATTATATATTTTCTAAAAACTTTAATTTTTGTGTGGAAACTTTGTAATGGTCTGGGGAGTCTTAATTTCATTTTTATCTTGCTGGTTTGGGGTTGAGCTCTTTGCATAACCTTCTCTGATGAGCTAGATTGGATGATGTAGCTGGGATATAGAATGGGGATAAATTCTTAGGTAGTGGATTTGGGAGTTAAATGAGTGGCCTCTCGACGCACTTCAGAGATTTCTGGGGGCAATGCAAATGAAGCACTGCTTATGGAGTGCAAGTATAAACAAGGGACCACAAGAATGGAAGAAGAGTTATCCCTGATACTCTGTGGATTTTTCTTCCCTGAGTCAGATAGTTCAGGTCAGGTCAATAGACCTGACTATTGAGCCTGATGGTTAGCAAAAGTGAAAAGCATAGGTAGGCTTCTAAAGGGAGAAATATACTGATGGCCTGGTCTTTTACCGATTTTCATTCCTTCTCAGAGGAGGAAACACCAGCTTAACTGGTTAGTTGAGGGTGAGCAGTGTGGATAGGTGGACACTGATTTCCTCGCTCCCTCTGGACTCTGTCATGTATCTATGCCACCCTGGTTGGTTCCACTTCCAGGTTTAAACTAGACCTGTGTGTTCCCCTCCTGGAATCACTGTGTCATTATAATATAGGGAAGAGTTTGACTTCCCAGTGTCCCTTACTTAGTGTCTGTGTAGTCCTTTCTTGGTGACAACTTGATAGATGATTTTCTTTCAGGGCATGTGCAAACAACATTAAGTTTCTGCGACCCAAACTGCATGGAGTAGACTTACACCTTCCATTTTTCCTTATAGAGGCGACTAATGTGAAACTAAACCACCTATCTTTTCACTGTCCTTGTAATTTTAGTTGTGTCTTTTTGGTGCCAGCCCATTTTGCCTCAGGTTATTGTCTACTTGTTTCACAAATATCTTTTTAAGCTGAGCATACAGATGCATTTTTGGTCATCTTCCTCTTCTTCATTATCCTTTCCAACATCCTATTTGGAAAGAGGTTCCCTTGCCTTATTTCTCTCAGTGCTCTGCTTTCTTCCTCGTGTTTCAGCTGGAAGAGTAAGTGCACACATTTCTCTATTCTGCAGTTATGTGCACATGGATACTGTCATCTCCTCATTCTTGGGTGCTGGGCTATGGGGAGTTTTGTTCTGAGCCAAGGTAGAGAAGGACATCTTCCTTGTCCTTGGCTCAGACATGCTTTCTGGTCTTTTTATCTAATAAGTGATACATTAGGATTTTAAGTCTGCAAATGTCAACAGTACCTCATTTCTCACTTGCCCCTTGTGAACAATGGTAAACTCACCTCAGAAGCTCACTGGGACTAAGGTAAGATTTGGCATTTCTGGGTTTCCTATCCAGATGTCATTTAAATTCCATCATGCATCTGGCAGATGCTATTCCTGGAGCTAAGCTGGGGA
This sequence comes from Ailuropoda melanoleuca, assembly GCF_002007445.2. NCBI lineage: Eukaryota > Metazoa > Chordata > Mammalia > Carnivora > Ursidae > Ailuropoda > Ailuropoda melanoleuca. Next base: position 34,601,981 of record NC_048223.1, read on the forward strand.
TGGACTATGGTGGCAAGGGGCAAGAGACCGCTGACCATTACTGAGGCATACAGTGATGAGGTCTCCGCTAAAGGTTTTAGTGTGGGAGGAAGAGCAGGTACGGGTGTGAGAGACAGGCAGGAAGAATGCAGAAGGCTTCAAATTGGTGATAAAAATTGGTCCTAAGTACAAGCAAGCAAAAATATCTGGAATAGGGGGCAAAGGGATAATTGAAAAGATGAATGATATGGATAACAAAGGGAGGAAAAGATGGAATAAAAATATGGTTATAGGACAACAAGAATTTAAGAAATATATAAAAAGATGTCAAAAACAGTTTTGTGGATAAGATTTTAGAACTCTACTTGCTCACACAATTTTTCTTCGATTGGCACTGCCCACGTCTACCTGGAGGCTGATGCAGGTTTAGAGAAAGTCAAAACTAGTTAGTTCAAAAAGGGGGAGGCTTTTGAAAGGAGCTGGGCTTTGTGTTTCCAAAAGCCTTCAACACAGAGCAGGTCAATTGCTCTGAGATTACTATGGTTTCTGAGGTCTCTGTGCCCTAATCTGTCCTGAAGAAATGCGCAGATTGAACCTTGTCTTCTTGGTGGCGCCTTCCCTAATTCCTCTTTTCTTGTGTTCGCCTGAAAGCAGAGCCTGAGATAAGGATCCTGGGAGTGACTCCTGGAAGCAGGAGTGAGGGGCAGGGAAGAGGAGAAGCTGGTATACAGATGCTTTATGGAGGTCTTGCTCCTGGGACTGTGCAGAAGGACTGTTCACTGAAGGAGAGGAAGCAAGTGTCTCTCTAGCATATCTCCTCCCCTCCCTACCAATGGTTGAGGGTTGCCTCAGGGAATGTTGGTACCCTTCCCTTCTGGGTTGAGCTGTAGCATGTTGACAGCTCTGGGGCAGAAAATGGAAAGATGGTGGTGCTTAAGGTAGGACACTCTCAGCTTGTGGAACTGTCCACTGCAGCCATGGTTGAAGTCATAGGCAGGATGAAGGGATATGGCAGGGCATCCAAACATCTTCACAGCTAATAACCTTCTCCTCTGGGCCCACGCCTGGCTTGCACCAACCACACCACATTGTACCAGTGCTGCTCTTCAGCCGATGTGTACCAGGTGTCCAAACACAGAACTGAGAACGCCACGTCCCAAGCCCATGCCAGCCCTCAGCCTCTCCCTGAGACCTGTGGATGATCCCATAAGCTAGCAAATAAAGGGTTAATTCCTGGCTGGGCAGGTCACTGCTCTGTTCTGATTGGTCAGGGACATGTGCCCCATTGGTTGTAAAATATTTTGAATATCGCCCCTGATTGTAATCATCTGCCCACTTCTCTGTCTCTTTCAGCAGATTGTGTGCCTTCCGGGCAAAGACTGTTTTATTTGTTTTTATATTCTCATCACCCAGTAAAGGGCATACCACATTTGGCGACTTAATGCTAGAAACAGAAGGTATCAAAATAAGAATATCCATTTAATACCAAGGTTACCCAAAGCTTGGCTTAAGTCAGATAATGACTATTGTAGATGTGGCTTATGACTACATTGAACAGTGAATATTTCAAGTCTTACTTTAACCTTGGGTATAATCTTATTCTAAACTGTAACCTAAATCCATTATAAAGCTGGGTTTTGAAGATAATATCTTGCAAACTTTGCTTCTTTGAGAGTGGATTTGATGTTTAGAAATGACCCAGTTTTGTTCAGAGATACGTCTGGCAAATTCCAGTAGTTTTTCAAAGTGAGAAAGACCGTTTTGTATTATAAATAAGGTATATGACTCTGAAGTAATGAGTTTTGTTTCTTTTGTTGCTTTAAGCTTCACTGGAATGCATTTCTAAAGGATGAAGTCCAAAAATATTTTCAGCAATGGCAGATTTGTTAAAGATAAGTGCATAGCCACAATGAAACGCCACCTTCAACCCATTAGGATGGCTTAATGTATTAAAAACAACAACAACAGAAGATGACAAGTGCTGGTGAGGATGTTGAGAAGTTGGAATCCTTGTACACTGTGGGTGAGAATACAAATGGTGCAGCCACTGTGGAAAACAGTATAAGGGTTCCACAAAAAATTAAAAATAGAAATACCCTATGATCCAATAATCCCACTTCTGAGTATAGACTCATAGGAATTGAAAGCGGGAACTCAAAGAGATATTCGTACACTGTGTTCCTAGCAGCATTACTCATGATAGCCAAAAGATGGAAAATAAACCCAAATGTCCATTGACAGATGAATGGGTAAACAAAATATGATAAATACATACAATGGAATATTATTCTGCCTTAAAAACGAAAGGAATTCTGACACATGCTACAACCTAGATGAACAGTGTGGACATTATTCTAAGTGAAATAGTCACGAAAGGACAAAGACTGCATGATTCCACTTACATGAGATGTTTAAATTAGTCAGCTTGACAGAGACAGAAAGTAGAATGGTTGTTGCTAGAGGTGATGGCGGGTGGGAGTCGGAGGAATGGGTTATTGTTTCATGTGTCCAGAGTATCGGTTTTGCAAGATGAAATGTGGATGTATGGTGGTGATGTTGCACAACAGTGTGAATGACTTAATGCCACTGACTGTATACTTAAAAAATGGCTAAGATAATAGATTTTATATAACGTGTATTTTTCCACAACTTAAAGAAAAGGTAGACTTGAAAAAATGTAAGTGAACAGCTTCCCGAGGTGACTACTTTGAAAGGAAACACTTGTTTGGATGTTTAAGTATGTTTACTATGATCAGTCATAGGAAATTATGGCCACAATTCATCCATAGGTGAATACACATTCCCAAATGCTGAGACACATCATTATCTTCTCTCCCGTGTTAAATGGAGTCTATGTTTGAGGAGCTATAGACTAGTAAGTGGGGAAAGCAGAGCATGATGGCAACATATCCTACTATCCATTTTCTCAATTTTAAAGTTGCTAAATATCACTACTGTCCATTTCTTCCCTTGAGAAGGTGGTTAGGTATTTTTTTCTGGTGCAAGAATGTCATAAGTTAGTGGGTCATTATCATTCCAGAATGTAGAATGACTCAGTAAATCCAACCAGTACAGGCTGCTAAAATAGAAAGAAAGAGCCAGCTGTACTGCATGAAGATAAAAACCAGCCACCTAAAATTCGGTTTTCACTGTTAATTTGCATTTGGATCATGTGAAAGTGGGCAGAATCCCTGCTCCTCCACCCTCTGCTCTCTTGGACATTCAGCTTGGTTGGAGACTCTCATTCCTTTAAATCAAGATTTTTCAAGCTCAGCACTATTGACATTTCGGGTTGGATAATTGTTACAGTGGCTGTCCTGTGCATTGTCGGATGTTTAGCAATATCTCCGGCTTCTACTTGCTAGACTCCAGTAGCAATGTCCTCACCCCCCATCCTTTGACAAACAAAAATGTCTCAAGACATTGCTACATGTCCCCAAGGAGCAACCCCACTCCCACCCACGTTGAGAACCGCCGCTTTAAGTGGAGGACAAACCACTCAGCACCTCTTTGAGAATAACATGACTTAAGTGGCAGAGAACTTTGCCACGTCTACCATGGCAGTGCAGAGCATTCTGCAAATGGTGTGGTTTTGTTAGATGCTGGAGGGAAACCCAGGCTTTTTACCCGAAGGCCATCCATGCTTCTTGTGGTGAGAGGCAACTGTTAGCTGAAGTTTCCTACCCTTCTGTGATTTTAGTGTGGTTTAAGGACAGAGCAGAGACTTCAGGGCCATATGGTTCTGGGCTCAGATTCTGCTCTGCGGATAAGTTACCCAATCCATCCGAGTGTGGCTTTTCTCTGTATAAATGGAGATTTCAGGTCCCACCTCATGGAAAAGCTGGGGGCAAAATGATGCCTGAGGTTATGCTAATGACAAATCCTTACTTCTCCATCTTCTCCCCAAACCACCTGAGTCAGTTGTACAAGACAGACCTGGTCCTCTGCTCAGGTCCTTTTGAGTACCTTTTACATTTCCGCACACCCCTTCCCTAACATCTGTACCCTTTGCTTTACAGGGCAGCTCAGGTGACGCTTCAGAGGATTGCCCTTGGGCCACTGGAGCCACTTTGTGCCCTACAGAGAGAGGGAAGTGTTTGGGTGTTCACACTCCTTATGTCTCCCTGTGGGCGCTAGTCAATTACTCACAGGTGTGAGAATAGGAAGTGCATGGCACAGTTTATTCTGGTCCTGTGCTCAAATATCAGCTCTTCAGAGAAGTCCTTTCTTCACCACCCTGTCCAAAACACTGTTCCTAGCACTCTCCACCTCCACCCCAGCTTGGGTTTATATCATAGCACTTATCACCATCAGAGAGTATCTTGCATTCTCTTTGTTTGTGAAGGGCAGAGTCTTTGTCTTTATCTTTAATCCTGAGAACAGTGCCTAGAATATAATAGAGGTCCTCAAAACATATTGGATGAATAAATGAGAGAATGTTCTTCAGGTCTGCTGATTGTGTACTGCATGACATCAGACAATCAGTTGGTCCTTTTGAGTAGCCCATCTGTTCCCTTTTGAGGTTCTTCAGGTCTGCTGATTGTGTACTGCATGACATCAGACAATCAGTTGGTCCTTTTGAGTAGCCCATCTGGTCCTTTTGAGAGACCCCCTGCCTCTGCAGTCATGGCTGGGCACTTTGTTTCTCCCCTCTTTTGGGCAAAGGGTAATATGAAGATACAGGACCCTGCATAGGATGTGTGGAAGGTTCTAGAAGTGGAGAAAGGAGGCAGCAGGAATAAAAAGATGGAGAGTGAGTGATGATGTAGAAAATGCTGGCTCAAGATGACTTCTAGGCCAGATGGCATAAAAATGTCCTTCACGTTGGCTGTGTCAGAAGCAGGCAGAAAAGTCTCACCAGGGAGGGTGGAATCCAGCTTGGTCATGAAGGGAGTCTTAAAGGCTCCAGAGTGGCCAGGGTGGTAGACAGTTGCACATGGAATCCACAGATCCAGTACTGAATACCACTGAATCACATTATGGTAATTATGTCCTTATGATATGCTCCCACTGATGTGTGAAGGAGAAAGTCTCCATCGGACACTGGTAAGTTTTACTCTCTTTTTAATCTTTCTTTGCAGTAAAGAGGCTACAGGCCTTAGGTCCAGAGCCTGAAGCAGGCAAAATTTCCAGATAGAATTTAGTAATTCTGTTTTACTTGTAGTTATTTTTTGTGATTACCGTCCTTTTATGGCAAATGATACTGAAATCCAACTTCTCTTGGAAAGCTGAAAGGTCTGGCAAGCCCAGATCTTCTTTCCCTCATTGCCACAATATACTGGGGTGAGGAGAGGCCCCTCCCTTTAGGTGGGCAGTTCTCCAGAAGCAACCCCACTCACATTTTGGCTCACAGCTACCACCTCATTCACTCTATAGAGAAACAAAGGCTGAGAGGTGAAGGGCTGGCCCCAGCCACACAGAGTATGTCCAGGATTAGAGCTCAGGTTTGTTTGGAGGAGGCATTATTAATCATGCGTGGGCATCAGCATCACCAGGGTGGTTTTTAAAAAATGCATACCTGAATTGTTTAGAAGCCCTCCAGGTGTTTCTGATAAGCACTGCTTGGTTGGTTTGTATTGTATTGACCTGTAGTAAGAGATGTCAAAAAAGGTTAGCCTACTCAACTATACCCCTTCTCTATGGATCTGTTAGGTTTCTTTGATAGTAAGCAACAGAAAGTAACATTTATTAGCTTATTTTGAAAGATAACTTATTGGAAGGCTGTTGGGTAGTTGACAGAATCACAGAAAAACCTGGCCAAGTGGGCTATGAGAATCAGCAGAGCCATGAAAATCTTAGTCAAAAACTGGTGAGCTATCTTGTTTGGGGTCTTTCCATTAGACGTCTCAGTTCTGTCTCTCCGCTCAAAATTCTAACTTCCAGAAGAAACTCAACAGTCTTAGTTGAGTCATGTTCCTATCCCTTGGCCGAATTGGCTGGTGGGACATTTTGACCCATCAGGACCCCAGAAGAAAAACTGTGTTCTGTTAGCAAGGAAAGGGGGAAGAGATGCTGGGAAGGTGTAAACAGTAAATGTCTACTACATTTTGTGAGTATTTCCTCAGATACAACTGAAACTATATAATAGTTTCCATTTGGCTTGTTTTAGGAGCCCTGGATGGAGGGTTAATTTCTTATCTGCAGATGGAAGCCTGAGTCTTTGAGATAATGAGATATAATTAGATCTTCAGGGGGAATCCTTAATTGACATTTTAATGAATCTAAGTTTCTTGACTTTTCTCTAAGACTTTGGAACTGATTTTCTTACAGGTTGAAGAGAAAGCATCTGACACTCCATTTGCAAGATCCATCTTAGTTTTTTTGAGGCTCAGATAAGGAGATTTTTATTTTGAGCCTTGCCATTGTTCTCAGAACCCATACTAAGCCAGTAACAGGATCGTATATTTCAAGGGATGAGCCCTTAGCTGGTGGGCCCAGGTACTTCCTGAGTGAGGCTGATTTGAATAGCATGCTTCTTGGGATGAGAAATGGACCTAAGCCTTTTCAAGGTGAGTTTTGTCTGTAATGCTGGCTCTTAATTTTGGCACATCATTTACAACTTAAACTATGTGACTAATCTTGTTTCCTTTTTTGCTTAGGTTGCCAGGATATCTTGAATTATACCAACTGTGCAGGACTTTGTTGAGATCTTTTTCTTCTCAGCCCTTATATCCTGCTCTAATTCCTATATTTTCCTGTTTCTGTTGCTTATTGCAGTATTTTATTATGTACATTTGTACTGCCATCTTCATTCCCTTTGTGGAGAAAAGCTGGGTAGAAATAACATGACTCTCCTCTGATGGTTATTAGCTGGGCGTTCTCAGGAAAGACATTCAAAATCTTTGCACCTCAATTTTCTATAAAACACCCTGCCAACTTCACTGGGCAGCTTTAAGGGTCAAGTGAGTTGATGTGCATGAGAGGGATTTGTTCTGCAATATAATCCTACAAAGTATTATTAGGCGTTGTAGCAGCAGCATGATTAAGGATAATATTTGGCTGAGGCTCATGCAGATTTTACATTAGTTCTGAAATTCAGCCAAGCAAAAGAAAAGGAAAAACCAAAGGGTGTGGGGGGGTGCTATTTCCAAAATCAGGAGTGAGGGACCTTCAACTCTGGGCCTCTCTGAATTCACCTCACCCTTGGTTGGCTCTGGCTGGGCTGCTGTAAATCTACTCTGGATCAGCCTTTTCGGCTGTGAGTGCTGGTCTCATGGTACAACATGTGGGGTTCCTGAGCTGAGGAATTACAGTCTTCTTAGCAACACGTTCACCCCTGCCCTGAGAACGTGGGAGACCTGTGAGATGGACTGTAGGCTTCTCTGCACACCAGGTCCGAGCCTGGGGGAGGCTGAGTCATGGATCTGGGAGTTAGCCCACTCAGTGCTCCTCTGTCCCCCTACTGTCCTGTTGGTAACCTAAACAAATGCCTGGGAATAGAAAGAAGCCATTTTAAGGGCCTCTTTGCTTCCATAGAATCTGTCCCATTCCATCTATGAAAATATCCCATCTTCACCATGTATGAAAATATTGGAGGATGACATTGCTTGACCTGTAACAATTCTTTGCATTTTCCTGGGGATAGGAATATCATGTTTGGCTTTTAGATAACTTTGGGGGAAGATTTTTCTCCTTTAATTGGGTTTGACAGAAGCGCCAACACCTTTGAAATAATCTCTTCCTCCTGGTCTGGGTTGATTTGGAAGATGTGTTCCCATCAGTTCGGACACTTCTCAAGCCTGCTCTGGGTCACTGTCAGCCACTACACATCTAAGGAGAAGAGGGCACTGGTGAGTCTGGGGAAGTGCCAATGGTGAGCTGGTAGGGGGGCGGTAGCTTGCCCCCAGTCATGAGCCACAATTCTTCAAAATCAGGATTCTTAATTCTGCCTTCTCCTCTCTTCAGTTAAAAGTAGCCTTTGCTGGTCTAAGTGGAACATGGCTGCGGGCACTCTGGCCTGACTGTCCATTTAGCTGCCTTTTAGATGAGTCTTCTTAAGGATCTATTCAATGTTTATGTAGCAGGGGTAGGGAGGTATTGATTTCCTAATAATAAAAGCCCTACATAACGAAAGATGAACTTATGCATTCCCACTGGATCAAGAGTTTGAAGAAATTCAGCAAAAATATTTCCCACTTTTTGGTGGCTCTTCTTTGTAAAGGAATTATTTTAAATTTCTTGCAGGTAAATTCTGCATATTGAAAAAAAATCAATAGGTTGGAAAAAAGTAAAATATGACCGTAAGATTTAAAATATAAAACGGGAATTCCCTTCTTGCCTCCTCCTGCCTTTTCATGGCCCCAAATACCCGAAGGTTTCCACCTCTTGTTTGTCCCCCTAAATAATATATATATTGTTATATGCATTAAGTTATTGCACTATTTCTTTTAAAAATGTTTGGTTCTTCCTTTTTTTAAAAGGAGATATAATTGACACACAACATTGTGTTCGTTTTAGGTGTAGAGCGTAATGATTGGATATATGTATGTATTGAGAATATGGTCACCACGACAAGTTTAGTTAACATCTGTCACCACAGATAGCTACACATTTTTTTCTTGTGATGAGAACTTTTAAGATCTACTTTCTTAACAACTTTCAAATATACAATACAGTGTCATTAACTATAGGCACCATGCTATACATTACATCCCCAGGACTTATTTATCTTGTAACTGGAAGTCTGTACCTTTAGACTTCCCTTTGTACTCTATCTTGATGTGTCAGTTTGTACGCTATTTATTAACTTCTCTTATGGTGGTTGAGCATTAAACATCCTACCATCACTTGCACTGTTCCTTCCCTCAATTTCAATACCACAACTTTTGGTTAATCAAATCCTTGTTTCCATTAAAACTATGAAACTATTGCTCACTGATGGTCAAGTAGTGTAATATGATTATGTTTCAATGCCTGAAAAAGTGCTCCACTTTTTCCCTTTGCATAATTGTCTATATATCCAAGGCAATTCCTCCACCCCCTGCCCGTGCCCAGTATGTTTGCATATCTGTCAATCTCACCAGCATTTTTCTCAAATCTATCAAATAACCTGTCATTCCCCTCCCAACCCCACACTGCTGCGGTCTTCCCTGTGTGCCCCCCTCCCCTTCCTAACTGCTTTTTAGGATGGTACAGATCCTTTATCCTGGCATGTCCTGTCACTCTCCACTCTGATTTACTGCTGCTCATTCTCTCTCTCTTTTTTAGAGATTTATTTATTTATTTATTTATTTATTTATTTATTTGAGAGAGAGAGAGAGCACGAGAAGAAGAGGGAGAGAGAATCTCAAGCAGACTCAGAGCTGAGCATGGAGCTGATGTAGGGCTTGATCTCACGACCCTGAGGTCATGACTTGAGCCAAAATCAAGAGTCGGACGCTTAACCAACTAAGCTTCCCAGGCACCCCTGCAGTTCCTTCTGCTTATGGGTTTATGTTTTTGTCTTGCCAAATCACTTTCTCCAGGAGCTTCCTAAGAAAGGATACATGGCAGATCATTTTTTTTTTGAGTCATTGTATGTGACCATGTCTTCATTCTACCCTCATACTTGATTGACTATTTGTCTGGATATAGAATCAGTTGGATGTTCTCACCATTCTCACCTTTGTGACCCTGGAGCCTAGTACAGTGCCTGACACATGGCTGCCCCTCAAATCCTGCTAAGAAGCCTGGATGGAGAGCTTGGAATTTTAGTCTGGCGCTGTAGACCCCAGAGCCAATCTGCCTATGTTCCTTGCTGCCCCTGCCAAGGTGGACAGCTAGATGGTTTAGGAATTCCTGGCTCCTTCCTCACTTGGCCATGGCCTCTTTGCTGATGTCAAAAAATTCTAGGAAGCGTGCTTTAGCCAAGGAGAGCTCAGTAGCCTGCAAGGAGGCACGGCTATGAGCAAACTTGTTGAGAATGTAGAGACAGGGTGGGGTAGTCTTACTAACAGACATAGATTCTAGAACTGTATTGTCTAGGCTGGCACCCCAGGTCTGTCCAATCCTAGCTGTGTGGTGTTGGCAAATTTCTTAACCTTTCTGTGCTTCAGTTTCCTCATCTGTAAGTGGGGAAAATAGTGGTCTCAACCTCATGAGGTTACTGTGAAGATGAAATGAGAAAATTCATGAAGAACACTCAGAACAAGACCAAGCAGATAATAACTGCTCGATAAATAGTACTTGATATCTGCCCTCAAATGTCCTGTCCTTGTCCCTGTTCATCTGATGCCCCATCCTTTTGTTCCTGGTTTCTTCATTCTGCCCAACTGGTCAAGTAGCAAACATTTGGAATTTGGGGTCAAAGAGTTTGAGCAGCTCACCAACGGTGTGGTTGGAGACAAGTCACAGGACCTCCCTGAACCTCGGTATCCTCATCGGGAAACAGTGGACTCCTTCCTCAATTGCCCACACAGGCTCCGGCTCCTGGGGAAGAAACCAATGTTTTTGAGAATCATCGCTGCTGCCCTGTTCACATTGAGGGGCCTGTGTGGCCACTGGGAATCCCTGCTGTACTCCTAGCCTGCCCTCCACCAGGGCCTACTGGCCTGATTCCCAACAGCCAGAGGCTCTGTTTCTTTTTCCCAATGCTTCATCTGGCCACCAAGGTCCACGTGACCGATCCACGTGAAAGGCTGGACATGCTCGGAATTAACATCCCCCCTTTCTCCTCCCTCCCTCTCCAACTGGCTCATCTTCAAATCAAGACTGCAGGAGTTGGTGTAAAAAATGCTCCAGCTAATGGGTGAATAATCTACATGAGCTCCCAGTTTTCCCAGGGGGTTAAACTCTAGTGACCCGTAGCCAACTCGTCAACACAGCACTATTTATTCCCTAACTTCCCCAGTCTCTTTTATTCCAAATAAACTGCTTGTACTTGAATCCTTGTCTCAGGAGCTGCTTTGTGGGGAACCCATGTCTGATATAATTTACTGGGTGATGCTTCTCAGTTTCTTGGGGGGAATTACATTATAAATGGTGACTTGAGGAAGCTCTGTCTCCCTGGGAAGAGTTTGCTCCGGCCCTATAGGAGGGAACGAGTTTCAACTTTGGTCCTACTGCATGGGTATTTCTGATCAAAGACAGGATGTGGCCCCTATGTGGGCAGGTACACATGATAGCTTCTCCCACAGACATGTGAGGCCTGGACCATGTGAAGAAGGGGCTTATTCCAAGTGGTAATGAAGCTCGGCACAAATTGAAGCCATCCCAGAGCATTTTTTGCCTTCTGTCGGGGATCAGCCCTGGCACCCCTCATGCCCACCTGTCCATTAGCAAGCCCCTGAAAGCAGATGGGTCTCCCTGGAGCTGCAGCCCTTGACCTTCCAGCTCATGCTGGGCCCTTCACAGTGGCTTAAGGAGCAGGACAGCTCAGGCTCAGGAGTGGGAGGTCATCACTGTACAATTGATCACGGAGGGGGGAGGGGTTATCCTTTATTGGCTCCTTCAGGGTTAATCATGGGAATTAACAAGAGGGTGTGTGGCTGAGAGCCCTGCTGTTTATTTTAATAACTGTCTTACATCTTGAGGGGGAAAGCAGAGAAAGAGTTGAGCTGGGCTGGACTCTACCCAAGCTTAGCTTTGAGCCAAGTGTAGCTGTGGCATCCTGGGGAGTTTGGTGGGCAGCGTGGAGGAGGCATGGGCTGCTGCAGAGGGAGTTCAGGTAAGGGGGATGGGCAAGTGACTCCTGCCTCCCCGAGATGACCTGTGTCAAGGAAAGCCTCCCCTGCGTAGTCTATTGCCCATGCAATAAGAAATCCTGATTATCACATATCTTTAGACTATTTTGCACCTTCTTTCTCCCCTCTACTCCTGCACCTTCCTACCAGCAGAACCCATCACAAGTTGTTCCTCAATTCAAACATCAGGACAGTCAGACATTTGATGAGTATTATTTTCTTATGATCTGTACATCTGGGCTGCATTATCCTCAACTCTGACTGCCAGTTCTTGGAAAAAGTAGCGTCCTCACGTTATGAGGAGCAGAACTGGGGAAGGGACACTGGAGGCCATTTCCTTTGTGCCGAGGGCAAGAAGGCACTTCCTGAAAGCGAATATAAGCTGTCTTGGGAAGTGTGCCTGTGTCCCCAGCAGGTAAAGGCAGGATGTTCTGTTCAGTGACCAGTGCTGAATCCTCACCAAGAGTAAATAGCCAGCTTTTCTCCCATAGTGTCCAGGATTGGGGGAGAAGGGGAGCTTTGAAGTGTTAAGAAATTATTAAAGAAGAAAATTTAGGTGATCTGAACTTTCTTAACACTTCCTGAAGTGGATAGTCACTTTTCAGAGAATGGCAAAATGGGGTGGAGGGCAGGACACTTTTATAGGATAAAGAATGAAGAGAAAGTAGAGAATAGCTGATGGGCTGGGGCTAGATGGTCAACCTTGTTTGGGGTGAGAAGGCCCAGAGTTGGCTTGGTGTTTGGGGATTGGCTGGCTGGAGAGACTGCATTTCTGGTCAAGCATAGCAATGACAGGGACATTAGTTATCTGAGTTTTGGTTTGCTCACATGGCACCCCAGGCAAGAGAGGCTTTATCTTGGGCCTAGAAAGTTATTTCAATGGAAGTGATGACCAAGCTTCTCATTTGAGAGGACAGCTACAGAACACAACAGTCATCATTTCTATGAACATGTGCACTCTGACTCTATCTAGAATCTCAAATCTCCCCTTGCACCATGCTTACCAATCCCTCCACCCCCCACCTTGTCCTCTCACTCTGCAATGCTGGGTCCCATACCCATGAGTGCTCAACCAAAGCACTCCTGATGTGGGTTAAGTTGCAATTTTAACTAGCTATCCTATCTTGTGGGAGTCTTGCCCATCTGTTCCCAGCTTCTGGGAGGCCCCTCCAGCTCTGGAGATCCTGTGGCTGGTGCCTGCTGAGCCTGCCAGGCCTACTTCCAGCAGCCCTGACACACCCTCCTGCCTCACCCTTGCCAGCCTTTTGGCTGCCCATGTTCCCCCCCTCGTCTCTCTGAAAGCCCTTTGGGATGTACTTCTCCAGTGTGCTGACCTCAGCCCAGCCTGTTGACTCCTCTGGGCCTCACACAGCCCATGGAGGCTTTTACCCTGCAACCTAAGCCTCCAGAGACCACATTGGCTGTCTCTCAGGGAGAGGCGTGGTCAGTTTGTGTTGGAAGCTTACTCAAACACCTCCCTCCACCACCACTCCCTCTCCTTCCCTTGCCCTAGCCATCCCTGGTATACTGACGACCTCTTACTGAGGTATTGCCTAGCTGACTTTGCCTGTGTTTTGATTTCTCATCCAGTGAAACTCCTTTGCAAGGATTCTTTTTCTTTTTGGGGAGAGGCATCCAAATTATCTTACTTAGGAGAGGAGATCTATCTGGTATTATTTTAGCTGGGGCTTGCCTTTGTTTAAAACAAGGATCCATGTCTTTGCATTTGTCTATCTGAGGCAAAGAGGGGATAATACTATTAGTCCCTGAGCTTAGAGCTATGGGAGATATAGGAAATGGAGCTATATCAGATATATATTGCTACCTATATCAGTTATCCAATGCTGTGTAAAAAACAATGTCAAGATTTGGTGGTTTAAAACAACAACCATTTGTTTAGCTCATGGTTCTGTGAGTCAGGAATTTGGGCTAGGCTCAGTTGGGTGGTTCTTCTGGTTTAGCTGGGCTCACTCATGAGTCTGTGGTCAGCTGGCAAGCCTACCGATCAAGTATGGTTTCATGCACATGTCTGGTGTTGGCTGGCCAGTGGCTTGTTTCTGTACCACAGGTCCTGTCATCTTCCAGCAGCTAGCTTGGGTTTCTTCACCTGGTGAGTGGGCAGGATTCCAGGATGATGAGCAGAAACATGCAAGGCCTCTTTTGGCTTGGCTCAAAACTGGCTCAGTGTATCTTCTGCTGCCTGTTGGTCAGAGCAAGTATGAGGGCGGTACTGACTCAAGGCAGGGAAGAGGGTCTGGAAAGTTTCAGTACAAAGGAACATGGATAAGAGGGGAGTGGAAAGAATCTACATATCACATTACCTATGCATTGCCTTTTCTCTTCATAAAAGGCATGGTGATACTTAAGCAGCACTGTTTAATAAGTCTAGAATTTTTTCTACAGCTCCCTTTGTACCTCCAAGCAATGGTCTCCATATTGCACAGATGGGTGTCGAAGGAGGGAATGACATGAAACCTCAGAGCACTGGCATGGCAGGGATCCCGGAATGAATTAGACAGTCCTTGGAGAATCTTGTGGGGATGGAAATAAATAAAACAAATATTCCAAAACAACCCCTTAGGTGGCGTGATAACGTGAGGATAAGAAATAGAGCAGGATTTTTTCCCCAAATGTTTTTGACATTGTTTTGAAGTAATTTCAGACTTAGAAAAAAGTTGCCAAATAGTACACAGAGATTCTGTCTACTCTTCACTTAGTTTCCCTTAATGTTAACATCTTACGTCACCTAGTACAATGATCAAAGCCAAGAAATTAACATTGAGATAGCTCTATTAACCAATCTACAGACTTTATTCGTATTTTACCAATTGTCCCACTAATAACCTTTTTCAATCCTGGAGGCTGCATTGTCTGCCTGCATTTAGCTGTCCTGCAAGCCTCTTCTAATCTGGGATACTTCCTCAGTCTTTCTTTGGCTTTTATGACTATCGCTCTTTTGAAGAATGCTAGCCAGTTATTTTGTAGAATGTCTCTTAATACGGGGTTTGTATGATATCTTCTCATGCTTAGATTGAAGTTAGGCATTTTTGTCAGCAATAGCACAGAAGCAATAATGTGTCCTTCTTAGTGCATCATATCGGAGGTGCATGATGTCAGCCTGTCTTATCATTGGTGATATTAACTTTGATCACCTGGTGAAGGTGTCTCCACCACAAAGTCGCCATTCTTCCCTTTGTAATTAATGTATTCCTTATAAGGATGAGACTTCACAAAGTGCTTGAGACTTTGCAAATATCCTGTTTCCCAGCACACAGTAGTTCACTAATTTTAGTATTAGCTTATGATTATTGCCTACAGCCATTATTAACGTGGTCATGGCCAAATGATGATTTCCTATTCCCATCACTCCTTGAACATTTACTAATTAGAATTTGAGTGTAAGAATGAGCTGCCCCTTCTCTGCCATTTAATTATTTACTCACATGTTTATTTATGAGTGTAAGCTCTTAAATATTTAGCTTATGTTACAATCTACTACTGTCATTATTTCGCCAGGGCAGGCCCTTTCAAATGGTCAGGAACCTCACAGTGTCTTAACGATCTGTAATGTACTAGTTACTTCCCCGAAGTGTGTGACCTGCATGTCCCAGGCCACAGGCCTTGCACGGTGTGCTGAATGAGTGAATGAATGAATGAATGAAAAAAAGATTTTAATGCCTATAAGTAGAGGCAATAATAAGATCTCTAGAAGCCCCAAGCTCCAAAAGGTTGATGGTGACTTGATTAGTCAAAACGAAACAAAAACTAAAAACAAAAATAAAATGTATAAGGAAGGCCAAGCCAGATCAGAGCATTTTGCATGTTGGCTACTTGACAGTCTTTGTTTTTTAGAAATATCAAAATTGTTTAAAAAGAGCTACTGGTTGTCTCTGTTTGCTGGTGCCCCAAACACACGCTAGGTCTACCTATTGGATCATCTTGCACCTCTTAGAGGAGTTGGGGTGACTTCATGGAGGAGGGGATATTGGAGATGGGTCCTAAAGGGTTATAATAAGCCCTTTAACAGACAGAGGAAAGAGGAAGAGTATTCCAGGCACAGGAAGTAGCACATGCAAAGCCCATCAGAGTGAAAAATGGTGACGTTTTGGCCAAATGGTCAATAGCCCATGGAAAGAAATGGCAGGACATGAAACTTGGGTGGGAAATCAGTATAGAAAATTGTAAAGGGCCTGGAATAATTATATGAGGGGGTTTAGACTTGATTCTATTAGGTAATGGGAGAGCCAAGGAATTTCTCAATTAGGCATTGAGGACATTCATTCAGTCATTCATTGAAGAAAAGCTTATTGACTGTCTGCCATCTAGGTCCTAGGACTGTTCTTCTGGGAGAGGCTCAGGCCTGGCCCACATGGAACCAGGAGGGAGCGAGGGTGTCAGCAGACATACCATATAACAGTAAGTGTTCATATAAAAGCTGTGTGTTTTGGGAAGAGATTCTGATGAGAAGGGAGCTCTGGTGGGGAGGCAGGGATGGAGTGACTCATCTCCTTCCTCCCTAATGCTCTATTTTGCTTGGACACAACTCTAGGTTCACAGGTGCCAGAGGAAAGGAGAAAGAATTCCTCAGCTTCAGAAAGCCCTACAGGCAGTCTAGGGTAAGGACAGGACTTCATGTACAGGCAACGCTTCCTACAAAATGAGGAGAAAACTTTCCTCTAGGAAAAACATTGATGACTATGGTGTTCCAAACCCAATGTGACTTGTTGCCTAGAAACCCAGGAGGCACCCAATGAGAAGAGGTGTGGCATGCTATAGGCAATGTTTATCTGCTGAATTTCGATTCCCACTCTTTATTTTGAAGCAATAGCCCCAAACATGAATGATACAGGTCACTGATATTTGCCGTGGGGGATTACTCTCTAGCTTGCCATTGCAATGTACTTCCAACAGTTAGCACCTATATCTCTTTGCTTGAGGTGTCCTCTGCAGCCAGTGTACACGAGCTCAGAGTGCCAGAGAATTAGCACACTCCCTCCTGCAGCCCTCAGCAAAGGCTGGCAGGAGCCGTGAGTCAAGTACTCCAGATCCCTTACCTCCAGGAGCAGTAACTCTGAAGTGCATGTTCTGCACTGTCTCCCTGACTTGTCCAGGCAGATTAAGCCCCAGATGCCTACAGTGGTCACTTGCTTGATGCCACGGTTTTTATTGGTTGCCTGCCTCCCGTCTCACCACCCATCTCCCTACAGGTGTTTCCCAGGATCCCCTCCCAGATAAACTGCCCTCCGTGGAATCCTGGGCTCAGGCTCTACCTGGAGGAACCTACACGGAGCTAGCAGGCCATGCATGTAGTTTAGAGGAAGAGTCTTGTCATTTGCATTTATGTCCTGGCTCACCTCCTCTGGGTTGGGAAGGAGCTGCTGTCAGAAGGGCACAGGCAGCCAGGGTGGGGGCAACCAATCTCTCTCTGCCTCCACTTTCTGATGCCGCCTGCAACCCCTGAGATCTGTCACACGCCCCTCCCTGACTCTGGAGATGGAGGAAGGTAGAGATCACATCACAGGATGAGCTCAGGCAGGGTCTGCTTAGAACAGGCGAGACTGACGGCATAGGAATTCATGGCTCATCCTTTTCAGTCACTTCCCTGTAAATAGCAATGAGCACCTTCGCTTTTTTTTCTTTTTCTTTTTTTTTTTTTTTTTCAGTCTAATCACTAAGAACTCCCCTCTGGTGGGTACTTTTTTTAGAGCATAATAGAAGGTGTGATATCTTGTGAGAGGCGCCAGAGTCACTTGGAGAATGGCAGCTCGGGGATTGAAGTTCCTGAGAATATTAAAGATTAACACCAAATACTTTGTTGCTATTTAACTCTCTGCCGATTCATGTTCCTGGAGCAGAAACAGAACATTTCTTTCCCTCCCTTCTGTTTATTCCTTCCTTTCTCTGTTCTGGGGATTCAGAAGCTGTAGATGTCATATGCCAACTCCTTAAGGGCTGAAATGGTTTTATATAATAACAGAGAGGGGGAGCCTACAAAATGAAAGAAAGAATCTAATTCAGCGCTTGGGCTGAAATGGGAACTGGAAACGGGGGGGCGGGGGGAGCCTTCTTAAAAATAGCTCACTCAGAGGGAAGAATGCAGCTTGTCTAGAGGCAGGCAGGCAGGCACAACCCTTGGGTGAATTATAGGAACCCACTGTAGGCCTCCTGTGTTTGCTTTTGAAATGTTGATCGTGGCTAAGAGGAGGCGGGCGAATGGAGGGCTGCTGTGGCTGAGGCTGGGAGCAGTTCTTGGCAATGACAATGGACGAGGCTGTCAGGCATCCGTCTGCACAGGCAGCGCGCCACTGGGATCTGTATGCCCTGTGCCTGTCCCTAATGATTTATGCAGCCCCCATCACTGAAACTCCAAACCTGCCTGGAGGGGCACACAAGTCTCTAAGGAGGAGGGGAAAGGAGCCCAGGGGAGCCCAAGGAGAAGGGGTAAGGCGCAGAGAGAATGAAGAGAGAGGTCTGACAGGAGATGATGAACACCTTAGAGACCCAGGGGCTCAGGGAGAGAGAGAGAAGCCAAATGGGGACAGAAGCCCACAGGGGGAAGCAGAGAGAAGCCAGACACATACAGTGACAGAGGAAAGGAGGAGATTGGCCATGGGAAGGACAGGAAGCAATGGGTATCTTCTTGGATAATGAGAAGGAAGGGGCAGCTCAGCACCCTCCCCCAGGCTGCAGATGATCCATCCTTCCTATGCCCCAGCCCCTCTCCGTGTTTACAGGAGGAGCCATGATTGATTTTGTTTTGTGGTCATCTTTGCTTCTAAGGGACAACTACCAGGAAGAGCGTGCAAATTCTACAGTCAATGCAAGCTTTCTCTGCGGTCCTCCAGCTTGGCCAATGGTCACTGAGGCCTTAGCTTCTGTGCCTGGTGCATTAAGGGATCTCTGGGTCTGCCTTCTTTCCTCTCTGGAGGGTTGGCCTTTGGTTGATGACAAGTGCAAGGGCTTCATCTGCATCCGCTTGGACTCCCCCAAACTGGGAAGTGACCCCCAATTCCTTCTTCCCTACCTGAGATCCCTGAAGAGGTGTGCATGCAGACAGACAAAGTGATCTGAGCTCTTGCTGCAGCATCTTCCAAATCACAGCCCCTAAAGAGGAAGAGGGGAAAGAGGGCAAGAGCTCTGTCCCAAAATCATGGTACCTGTCATGGCCCCATTGTGAGGGGCACCCTATCCATATCACCATTCCTGTGCCTGCCATCAGGCTCAGATCTAGGCATGTGTGTCTCTCTCTACCTGAGGACTTTGGTCCCAAATATTTGGCTTGTCTGGGCACACCTAAACTGGTGGATAAATGCTGCACCTTCTTTTGCACAAACTCTGGGGCATGTCCTACCATTTCCTAGAGAGCCCCAGGTGCCCCCAGAGGTGACCAGCTCAGGAGCACCTCCTGTCCTATCTTCCTCCCCTTCTCCATCTCACATGGCCTGCTGCTGTTCCGGAGCTTTCACTGTAGGCCTTCCAGGTAAACCACATGCCTGCTCTTCAGTTCTAATCTCCCCGGAGGAACTTAGCCCAAGAAAGGGTCTGTGTGGTTCTAGAAGCTTCTCCCTAGCTCCTGTGAGCTGCGGGAATGTAAAGGGCTGTGTCATCACAGTACAAAGCAGCACATGATTCTTGCCTGGGTTTCCTGGAGACCACCCAGGGAACTTGCTGGAGCCCAAGTGTGTCTCTACAAAGACTGTCAAGCAGAAGCTTCCTTAATTAATAAACACAGAAAAACAAGAAAATCGTGGAAAAACAACAAGCACAGTAACTTCTGAGCTTTGACAGACATACTTTGAGAATTAACAACCCAAATCAAATAGAATGTTCTTGAAGCAAACCAGGAGCTTGGAGCGAGCTGCCCTGGCCTCTCTTGGCCTTCTCAAACTCTGATTGCCGGTGGTCATCAGTGAGGTGGGTGTAGGCAGTAGGAATGTGGGCTGTGGCCGCTGTTGCCCTGTCCTTAAGGAATGATTCTTGGGAAAATGGTCCTCCTAAGAGAGGGATTGAGGTGTCTGGGAAGAGTCTGAATCCTGGAGGAAATGGGCTGGAGTTGAGCCTCCACTCCACCACATTCTAGCTGTGTTACCTTCGGCAAAAGATTGAACCTCTCTGAGTCTCAGTTTCCCCACCTGCAAACCCTGGGCCCTGACACCTCACAGAATACAACATAATGCATGCCCAGCCGCTGATATTAAGTGTATCTCCCGCTTGCCTTCTCTTCCTCCTCCTTCAAGGGAGCCACACATCCTTGGCCTGACAGAGGGCGGGTTGAGGGTAAAAGGAAGCGTGTCCTGAGAGAGCCCAGGCCACACGGCTGGGCACTGAGATGACTGGACACCACAGTCCCCACATGCAGCCAGTCTGCATCCGTGGGCGTGGGAAAGAGACGTAAACGCTGACGGGCATTAAACACGAGTTAGACATGCCATTCCGCGCCACCAACACATTTCAAAAGTGCACATCACAAGGCTCTTGTTGAAGCCCTGGCAGCCGGCCAGGGTCCGACCACAAAAGGAAGCTGTTTCCCCGCTGGAGCTGCCGGGTGGCCGGGCGTGGCCAGGGCCTCACGTCACTGCAGAGTGTGGGGGCTCTGCTGGGATTTCCTGCCCTGGCATCCGCTCTTTCTCCTGTGGACCCTGCTTCGAACATCCCAGGTGTCGATGCCCCGCCAGTGAGGGAAGTCGGCTTTCACCAGATCCTTCCCCGCATTGCCAGAAAGGTCCCATTGGTGATGTTTCCATGGGGCCCGTCGATGCGGCCCCGCAGGCTTCTGGAGACCCACTGCGCATTTTCTCCCCACACAGTGCCACGGAAAAGAGTCTCTCACTCGGAGTTGGGAGAAGTCACATTCCATTGGCGGCATCAAGGTTGAACGGCGGCCACAGGCCAAGGGGTGGCAGAAGAGGTGGGACGCAGCTGGCCGAAGTCAGGCCTCCCTCCTGGCAGACGGTCGGCAAATATTTATTGAGGGTCTGCGCTGGACCAGCTCTGTGACCAGGTCTGCAGGGCACACAGAGGCGCCCTGTGTGACACAAAGAGCTTATGTTCAGATTGAGAAGCCAGGCGGGCACAGGAAACCTGGGGTCCTGTTGACCAGCGAGCTGCAGTTTCAGGCTTAGATGTGTGGGAAGGTGCAGACTGAATGCACAGGCGCGGGTCTTGCTCCTGCTGAGGTGTCCCACTGTTGAATCCTGGGGTGGGGGGGGCACTCCTCCAAGTAGCACTAACTGCATTTAGCTTTCAGATGGGTCCCCTCCTGGACTCTGGCCTCTCTCCTTACTCTCAGCGGTCTTTTTGCCCCACACAGTGTTATCCCTTCAAACTAAGCACGCAAACATCCACAAAATGTTTGGTTTTCTCAATTAGCCCTTGCAAATACCTGGTGGGGTGGGGGAGAGGTCCTGCGATTTCCCCTTTGCAGAGGAGGGAGCTGAGGCTGGGCGATGGGTATGCCCAGGTTCACATGGAGAGTTGAGCTCTGACTCTTAGGGTCCCCACAGAAGGGGTAGGACTGGTGCAGTGTGTAAAAGATGAGGCCAGCAGACCCAGTCTGTTCTGAGGCTTGCAGAAATGTTGGTCCTTGGGAGCAGGCTCCTTTAACTGTCACATAAATAGACCCTACATCTTACCCACCTGCCAGTGGTTCTTATTTGAATAAACCCTGACACATACTTTCTTATGCATAGAAACACAATGCCTCAAATGATGGGTCAGTAGCATGTGTTTGTTCATTTTGCCCTGAATCATTGAACCCTCATTGGCCAGACAGTGTGATTGACTTTTGCTGAACCCCTATGACTGGCCTCTTTGAAGCCCACCCTTGGCTGGATTCCACCCATTCTCCATTTCTGCCCTGCATGAAACAATGTCCTTTGTTGAGATTGGAAGGGGCCCAATAAACAGTGTGTCTCTTCTCACCTGAACACTGAGCCACTGAGGCAGACTGAGGAATCTCTGGATTGGCAATGAAATTTCAGCTTCACTAGCCAAGCTGATGGTGGAGAGCATGGCTTAGGTGTGGGGGCACTGTGGATCTCAAAACAAGGAATGCCCTATAGGACAGACTGACCTCCCAACACATTCCAGTTGTCCCCATGTTGGGACCTGACCTTGCACTGGGAAGCAAGGAAGAATGCAAGTTTCCTGTAGGCAACCAGAGCTCAAAGAGGAAAGGACTTCTAGCAGCTTCTTTCAACCAGTCAGATTTGGGGAGAGTGCAGCGTGGGGAGAGGTCCAGGTTATTAAGTGGATAAGTTCCTCCTGCCCAACAGTGCAAACCATACAATAGCTACACAAATGGTGGGGTCCCTCTCTGTAAGGACACCCTTTCTAGCCCCATGTCACTCAACTCCAGCTGTCTTGGAGATATATCACGAGTTCAGGGTTTGAAGGCCAACTTACTGGTAGCTGCCTGGGGTTGTTCTTTGGACAGGGATAAGAGGGTGGAGAGAGGGACCTTGAGAGTCTGTGACAACATTTTCCTGCGCTGAGAGGCTTAGTAATATGGTGATTAAGGGCAAGTCTTAGAGTCAGCCCTGGCTCTCTTCCTAATTTCCTTATCTGTAAAATAGAGATAATATTTATACTTATTGTTTTTGTGGATTAAATAAAATTACGGCACAGGGTTTAGCACCACCTCTGGCACATAGTAACTGCTTAATGGATATTTACTTTTATTATAGCAAACAGGATCCCTTACACTGGCATGGTCATGCTTGTACAGAACACCAGCAGCTCCATTTTCTTATCTGTGCAGTGATGACTTGGTACATATCTAGCCTTCCCTGGTCAAGGGGCTTGGGCAAGGTGCTGGGCACACAGTAGCTGTTGTGTGGATTAATGCCTCCAGTGAGTTCCCTCTCGTCTTGGAGCTGAGCTCCCTGTGCTAAGGGAATGAGTATTTGGATTCGGGGAAGCAGAAGGAGGTGATTGTGGAGTTGAGTCTCAATCATGGGGGTGGGGAGAACCTGGGGCCCTGGAAGAAGGGAAAGGTGGTCCTAGCCAGTCAGAGATGAACACGGAAAGGAAGGTGGGGGTAGCCAAAGATAAGCTTCTCTAGCATTTCCACTTTTTCCATGCAGAGGGAATTCCTAGGATCCAGGGGGGTTCGTGGACAGCCCCACCTTGGTCATTACATTGGATGGCTCATGAGCATCTCCTCTTCTTTTTCTTTTTCAATCTCTCTCTTTCCCTCCACTTCACTCTCCTGCCCTTCCTCTCTCCCTCCTACTTTCCAGTCCTCCTTCTCTCTCTCTGCCTCTCAAACTCCCAAACCTCCTGCCCTCTCTAATTATATTAGGCTTCAGCCTTGGATCTGGCACCTGCATTTTTCAGGCAATGAGAGCAGGCCCTGACTATGTTGTGATGTTCTTTTCGACAAAACTGCCTTTTAGGTAAATACTTTTTGGGCCAATCTCGCTGAATTAACTATCTGGGTCATTTGAATTTCTTCTCCGGGAAATAATTATGGCCTTTGGGAAATGTAAAGTATACTGCAGTCCTGTGAGTGGAAAGAAAACACCAGCCTCCCTCTTCCTGTGCCACCTCCTTCCATTTCTCTGTGACCCAGGGAACCAAATTAGCAGTGACTCCCATCTCTGGGGTCCAGCATTGCTTTGGATCTCTCTGGGGAAGTCCCTTAGGCATTCATTCACGTGAGGGATATTATATTCATGTTACTTTTCCTTGTGTGAAAGCAATGACTTCCTCCCAGGCAGCAAAAATTTTTCAAAAAATAACATTCTGTAGATTTCCTCTCCAATTCTGGAGAGTGAAATAGAGAAGTAAGTGGTGTTACCATCTCCAGCCTCGGGAGGACCAACGCTTGCTTCACCGTGCCAGGCAAGTACAGATGCTCTTAGACCCGAGATGGGGAGTAGGTTGCTGGTGGGGATAGCTGAGTAGTTTTGACTACAGTGATGGGATGTTGTCATGGAAGAAGCTGCCAGCCCCTTCTCTGGCTGGGAGAAGTAGGAAGCCCCCTTCAACTTGAGAGGTGTTCCTTTTCGTCATGAAAATGTGAGATAAGGAGTTCTCCGCTGTCCTAGGGGAGCAAGGCTGCCTCTTCCCTCTACCCCTTGGGAGGCAGAGCTGGCAGGAGGGAAGATGGTAGGAAAGTTTACAAGGGGTGTTTTGTTCATTTTCTAGGACCACCACCACAGCATACCGCAGACTGGGTAGCTAAACAACAGACATTTATTTCCTCACAGTTCTAGAGGCCAAAAGTCTGAGGCCAAGGTGTTGGCAGGGCCATCGTCGTCTTCTGAGGCCCCTCTCCTTGGCTTATAGGTGGCTACCTTCCCCTGTGTCCTCACGTGGTCTTTCCTCTGTGCCAGTCTGTGTTCTAACCTTCCCAGAAAGACACCAGTCCTACTGGGGCAGGACCTACTCAATGACCTCATTTAACCTTTGAGACCCCATCTTCAAATAAGGTCACATTCTGAGGTACTGGGGGTTAGGATTTCAGCATGTGAACTTTGAGGAGGACACAGTTCAGCCCCTCACAGGCCTCCTGGGAGGCCAGGTAAGAAGGTGGGTGCTGAGCTAGTCAGGAACAGAGGGGAAATGACTGGTGTCCCCCAAAGCCGCTGATGTTCAGAGACAATAGCACTTCCCTGGTCATCCTGACTGAGACACCCTGGCCAGAGAACATCAAGAGACCCAATGGTGAGGTCACCAGGAAGGGAGGTCTGGGCTGGTGACCCAGGCTCACCAGCAGGATCTAGAGCCCACCTGTGTGGGTTTGGAGAGTAGGGGGAGGGGAGAGTCCCCGTGGGGAGGAGAGCTGGGGCTGGTTGAGCCTCCAACTGTACCTATGGAACCAGCTGAGCACAGGAATGCAAATCTAAAGAACTGCAGCCCCCGAACCCAAGTGAGGTCAGCACAGGCCATGCGGAGGCTTGCATAAGCAAGGTCAGTGCACATGGTTGTGCGAGCAGCACACTT
This sequence comes from Ailuropoda melanoleuca, assembly GCF_002007445.2. NCBI lineage: Eukaryota > Metazoa > Chordata > Mammalia > Carnivora > Ursidae > Ailuropoda > Ailuropoda melanoleuca. Next base: position 34,626,568 of record NC_048223.1, read on the forward strand.
TGTGTTTGCATCTCATGCCTTGGGGCTGTGGATGGGAACAGCACCCCTGCCACAGGGCTGCAGCCAGCATTGCTGGACACCATGCCTCTGACTTCAGCTCGGGAGCATGCGTCCATCCGAAGGATCAGTTTTCACCGGTGTCCCCATGTGGCAGCAACTGAAGCCATAGCAGAAGTAGGACCCAGCAGAGTCTTATTCTTTCTACACCAGGCAGTTAAAAGCAGGACTGGCCTCTTCAGTCTGAGCAAGGCCCAGGAGGGTTGGGAGAGGAAGATAAAGAAGGTCCAAAGAAGGAATCTTCTAGATAAGGTGGTGTGGGCATTGAACAATTGAACACAAGAAATATAACTGGTTTGTACCAACCAGCTCGAGAGCTGGTTGCATGGCTCACACCAGTCAGATTCAGATCCCTTTGGGGAGAGTAGACATCTTTTTTGAGCGAGGCTTTAAAAATCTGCACTTTGGGATTTTTGTTCACATTTAGATTCATTGTACATCTGAACACATACATTTTATCAGTCTGTACTCAACAGGGCAAAGACTTCTGAGCCAGGCACTCTGGTGGACATGGGAAGAGAGGCATTGGCTTCAAGTAATTTATTAACAGAGGAGAAGAGACCCACAGGTCACTCAGTCAACTGGGTCCCAGACACAAGTTGGCTGCCTTCAGTGAGGAAATGCTCTGTTTTAGGGGGTTGCTTGGAAGCAAGCCCTGAGACAAGAATCCTTGGGAAACTCATTTCTTAGGAGGTGCTCTCAAAGGAAATGATGAAGGGATGGGCGAGTGGGGCAGGGTAGAGCTCAAGGCTATGAGCTCAGGCAGAGTCTCGGCCTCCTTGGGGGCCCACCAGATGCTCTGGAGCATGTCCCACCTTAGAGGCAACTGAGCTAGCCTTTCATAGACCTCAGTCAGTCAGTTGTTGGCTAAGGGCCACCTGGGAGGCCAGAAACTTCTAGGCATTGCCAGCTTTTTGTTCATGTGAGCAGAGTGCTGCAAGGAGCCCTTAGATAGTCTTCTCAAGGGAGAGGCTGGGGTGGCTGTTAGCAGCAGAGAGACACAGTCCTGGGGCAGAGGTGCACAGAAGGGCAAAAGGAATGCCTCTGAGGGCTGGCATTCTCACTGAGCTGCTCACTGCCTTGTGTTGGCTCCTTCCCCCAGGAACTGTTTGAAGACCTGATTCTGTGAGGGAGTGTGAAACTTGGGCCAGCACCCCCAGCAAGGGTGAAGGCAACTCCTTGACTCACCAGCTTTGTGACCTTGAGCGAATGACTCTGACCTTCACACTCCTTATTGGCACGATGGGAATGGTAATTCCTTTCTCATAGGGCGGTTGTAGAGATAAAAGGGGCAGTGCCTGCTGAGCACCTAACTCCCTGCTTGGCTCGCCGCAAGAATTTTTGATATGCCAACTCCCTTCCTCGACAACTTTTCCTCCCCCTTCTTGGGGAAGAACATTGCCCATGAGCACAGGGCTGCCGAAAAGTCCCTGTGACCTGCTCATTTTGTTTATGTACCGTCCGGGGGAAGGTAACAGTTTAGATGGCAAATTGCACTGCCAGAGTTGGGGAGTTGGTGTATTAATTCCTGACTATTTATTGCGACAGGTTTAAAGCGCAATATCTCAGGGAGTGCTAGGGCTCCCACTCTGCAGCGTACAAAATTGCATGGATGAAACTTGCTGCTTCCTGGCGGTACCAAGCATCTTCTCTATGCAGGGGGAAGAGGGCGGGCACAGTCCTGGGAGAATCCCAAAGGGCTGACTTCATCCAGTTTCCTCTCCCAGAAGCTCCAGTGAGCCACCAGCTCCAGCCTTATGGGTGTTGGGGGAAGCTACCCTTTCTTTCTCCGAAGGGCACAGACAAGCCCCTCAATGCTGCGTAATTCCGTAGCAGTTGGCCAGGGAGTACAAGGGCCATCTCGGTGGCTCTGTTGGTGCCCATCTCAGTCGGGCCACAAAGGTATGCAGCCCAGTGAGCTTGGAGAGGGCATTGATAAAGCACCTGTGTCTCTTTGATGCGGGCCCCAAGCACATGTCCGTGTTAGGTGGCACAGTCTCCAATCTGCAGACCCAAATACTGAGGCTTGAGCAAACTCTCACAGCCAGCAAGAGGTCAACTCCAGCATGGAGCTGATGTCTTTCTGGGAGACAATGAGCCATACTGCCTCTCCTTTCTCCCTGCACTGCTGCTCGCAGGCCTATATGTGAAGGTCCTTCCCATATGGCAGGAGGCTTTTCCAAGAGACTGAGGATCTTCACATGTGTTTCATGCTCGCACCTTCCCAGTGCTACCCTTTTCTAACCCCCTGCTGCCTTCCCTGCAGAGAGATAAATGATCACAGAATGATTTGATCAGCACCTTGTATTCCTTGGGCACAATCTTGGAGACTCACCCTCTACCCTGAGAAGTATAGTAAAGCATTTCTTCCCAACAAATTACTTTTAATGAATGGGAGAACATTCCCCCCCCCACTGGAATTTCTCATTTAAAATAGTTTAAAATAGTACCCACACCTTGGGGCTGTGGGGAGGTGCCTGTGTGTAGTGGAGTGCCTGGCACCTAGTAAATCCTCGGTTGCTGTTCATGATTATTATTACTGCTGGCCTCTTGTGGTAGGGTGCTCCTTCGTGCCTTAGTAAGTAGGGATTGATTTGAACTGATTTCTGGAAACTGAATTGATTTCCGGAAAGGTAATATGAAACAGAGGTCCTCTGTGACAGCTGAGCGCGAAGAGGAATTGCTTAGCCAGCATGATCCGAAAGAACTTTCTGTGATTATGGAAAATTTCTGTAATACGCACTGTTCAATGGAGTAGCCAGTGGCTGCGTGGAGCTATTGAGCACCTGAAGTGTGGTGAGTGCAAACGAGAACTAGAATTTTTTGTTGTTGTTGAATTTTTAATTTTAACTGATTTAAATTTAGGGGGCCACATGGCAAGTGGCTACTGACTTGAACAGTACATGCTTAGCCCTAATGTAGCAACTGATGGCTGCTATAAAAACTTTAACCATAGCGCACACAAATGCTCTAAAACAATTTAGTGCTAAAATATACATCCTAACGAAGCTAATAATCATGAGAGTGGGTAATAAAGGATTTGTCGATCATTCTTTGGAGGTGAGTACCTAAGACACAAATGCTAATAAGTGATTCCTGACTTGCGGGTTGATGAAGGAGTCCTGCAGGGAGGACCACAATGGTCATATCTGTTTAAATTAAGCTGATGATCTTCCCAGTCTCTCACTGAAATGGGAGGGAACACATTTGGGTCCTTTTGAATCCAAATACTGCAGGCAATGTTCACAGATGTTTCATATAAATGCATTCCAAACTGAGCTTTAAAAAATACACTGCATACAATATTCTTCTCTTTTAGCTCAGGAACCTCATTTCTAGGAATTTATCCTGAAAAAAGTAACCCCCAAATAAAGAAATAATATCCTATGCACAAAGATGTTAATTACAGTAATACTTACACTAGTAGGCCCTTGGAAACAAGTCTCATGTTCATTAAGAGAAGAGCTGAGGAACTATGCAATAAAATATTGGAAACAGTTCAAATGGTTAAGAAGAAAATGGCTAAGAAGTTGCCTGTTATCAATGTGATGGAATATTCTGTCTGTACCCATTAAAATCATATTTACAATATAATGCTGAGTTTTAGAAAGCATAATTGTATGTACAGAAAATTCTCAAGTTTTAAATGTGTAGAAAAAGATTGAAGGAAATGAATGGAGAGTGTTCCATTAGAATTCTGTTTCTGGGAAAGTGGAGTGGACATAGTTCTATTCCATCTACCTCTAAGTACAGTTAAAAACTAGATATTTTATGTGAAACAAGCATAAGGACTCTCAAAGGTGGAGAGAAGCAAGTAGGAACTTCAGGACCAAAGGAACAACATGCTGGTAAGTTTTCTGGGTTTTCTTTTTGCCTGGTAGACACCAAACTTGATCTGAAGAAGCTAGCAGCCCCCAAATACCAATAGGTACAGATTTCAAAAGGCTGTTTTTTGGGGCCAAAGGACCAGGAAAGATGCAGACTAACAAGACAGAAAGCTTTTAAGAGAATGATTGTTCTACTCTAGTCAAACATCAGAGAAAAAATTGTGGCTCACCTCTGCCCATGCCAGTAAAGGCCAACTGGGATCCTAGACCTCCACCCTCACAAGGCTGTAGCAAGGCATCCCAACACCCCCAGGGGTTATGTCAGAGAAGGCCATTTAGGGAGCCAGGACTTTCATCCCTCCAGGTCAGTGATGAGGCCCCCTCTCCCCTAAGCCAACTGTAACAGAAGGCTTAAATAAGAATCAGACTTATAAAATGAGTATACGCACTAAAACGTCCCGGTGTCAATAAAATATTACTTGTAATACTAAGAACCAGGAAAATCTCAACCAAATGAAAAAAGATAATCGAGAGATACTAACAGAGTCAACCAACAGGATCTAATAGACATTTGGGGAACACTTCACCCAAACAACAGAATACACATTCTTTTCAAGTGTCTGTGGAACACATACCAAGATAAACTGTATTCTGGACCAGGAAAACAAACCTCAACAAAGTGAAAATAATTCAAGTCCTACATACGGTATTCTCCAACCACAATGAAATCAAATTAGAAATCAATAAAAGAAAGATAATGGAAAAATCTCCAAGTACTTGAAAACTAAACAATACACTTTTAAATAATCCATGGGTTAAAGAGGATGTATCAGGGGAAATAAAATCATACATTAGGCTGAATGAAAACGAAAATGCAACATTTCAAAAGTGTGGGACCCAGCTACAGCAGTGCTAACAGGAAATTTGTAGAACGAAATATATACACTAGAAAAGTGGAAAAGTCTTAAGTCGTTAATACAGCTCCCAGTATAAGGATCTTGAAAAGGAAGAGCAAAATAAACCCAAAGCCAACAGCAGGAAAGAAATAATAAAGATAAGAGCAGAAATCAATGAAATTGAAAATAGAAACAATAGAGAAAATCAATGAAACAAAGAGATGGTCCTTTGAAAAAAATCAATAAAATTGATAGACCTCTAGCGAGACTGACAAAAGGAAAAAGAGAAGAGACACCAATTACCAATATCAGGGATGAAATGGGAGCTATCTATAGACCCTAAAGGAATAAAAAAGATAATAAGGTAACACTGTAAACAACTCTGCACTCATAAATTTGACGACTTGAAGAAAATGGATCACCTTGTTGAAAACACAAATAATCACACCTCGCTCAACATGAAATAGATAATTTTGAACAGCCTTTGACTAGTAAGGAAATTGAATTTCTAATTTTAAAGCTCCCCAAAATGAAATCTCCAGGCCCAGATGGTTTCACTGGAGAATTCTACCAAGCATTTAAATCAATTCCACACAAATTTCTTCCAGAAAATAGAAAAGGAGGGAACAGTTTCCAATTCATTCTATGAGGCTAGTATTATCCTGATACCAAATGAAAACATGACAAAAAAAATTATAGACCAATAGAGATGCAAACATCTGTAACAAAATATTAGCAAGTGGAATTTAGCAGTATATTAATTATATACCAAGATGGGAAGTGGAGTTTATTCCAAGGATGCAATGATGATTCAATATTCAAAAATCAATCTGTGTAATCCACCACATTAACAGGCTAAAGAGAAAATTACCTGATCATATCAATTAATGCAGAAGAGAACTTGACAAATTTCAACAACTCATTTATGATTTAAAAGAAACTGAGAAAATTAGGAACAGGGGGAACCTTCTCAATACGATAAGGAGCATCTACAAAACCCCTACAACTAACCTTATACTTATTGGTGAAAGACTGAATGCTTTATCCCTAAAATCAGAAACAAGGCAAAGATGTCTGCTTTACCACTCTCAAACAACATTGTGTTGGAATTCTAGCCAGCATAAGAAGACAAGTAAAGGAAACAAAAGGCATACATATTGAGAAGGAAGAAATAAAGCTGTTCCTATGTGCAGATGACATGATGGTCTATGTTGAAAATCCAAAGGAATCTACCAAAAAAAGAAAGAAAAAAAGAAAATCTCCTAAAATTAATGAGTGAATTAAGGAGTAGGATATAAGATGAATGTATGGAAAAACAGCTATATTTTTATATATAAGCAATAACCATGTGACTCTTGAAATTAAAAATACAATATCATTTATGATCACTCAGTGAAAAATGAAATACTAACGTGTACATCTGACAAAACGTGTACAGGACTTGTATGCTGGAAACTGTAAAACACTAATGAAATAAATCAAAGAGAATATATGTAAGTGAAGAGACATACCAGGCTCATGGATTGGGGGACTCAAGACAATAAATACATTAAATCTCAATGAATTAATCAATGGCTTTGACATATTTCTAATCAAAATCCCAGGATAGTTTTAGTTTTTTAGATATAGAAGATTATTCTAAAATTTTTATGGACATGCAAATCAGTTAGAATAGCTAAAACAATTTTCAAAAAGACTGAAGTGTTAGGAATAAGACTACCCAATTTCAGAACTTATTAAGTAAATATACTAATCAAGCCTGCCTGGGAATGATGGAGGGATAGAACCAAAGATCAATGGAACAGAACAAAGAATCCAGAAATAGACCCACACAAACATGCCTGGTTTTTGACAGAGGTGCAAAAATGATCCCATGGAGGATAGATAGCCTTTACAACAAATCATGCTGGAGCAACTGGACAGCTATAAGCAGCAAAGCAAAACTTAACATAAGTCTCACACCTTATACAAAAATTAACTTAAAAATAGATCACAAACTTAAATATAAAACGTAAAACAATAAAATTCATAAAACTAGAAAAAACAAAGGAAAACTAGTTGGAGTTAGATTTCCGATCCTAGTAATTTAAAGGTGTTGACTAATATACTAGGTAATACCATTCTTGGACAAAAACAAGGCGTGGTTTTATGGTGATGATACTGCTTCTCTTCGATGCCTTGTAAATGGTCTCAGAAGGTTGCCGCGGGAGGTTTCTCAAAACGTCTCCAGCAATGGCATCAGCTGGGCATAAGATGTGTGTGGTTTTCCAGAGTGATGCTTTGAGAGGACAGAGTTCATTTGGGTGTAGACGTTCTATACCTTGAAAATAAGAGAGCCTTTCTCCTTTATAATCTGGTTTGTATAATTTTACACTTGTGGTGGTATTTGTCTTGCAATACTAAGGGTCTCAGGTGCTTTACCCCTTAAAAAACCAGAAGGGAAGGAGCATCTCTGGGGTGCTTCCTTCTTCCTGAGGATGACATGAAGGCTCTCTGGAGAACTCAAACATCTCATGGCTGGTCTGGGCTCAGGGGACTCATGTGGGCACAGGAAGGACTGTTACTCTCTGTCCCACGCAGGAGTTGACTTTCCCCTCTGTTGGCTGATATCATGTGAAACTTTTTTCCTTTTCTTGGCAGAGGCCTCTTGTCAAGCCTCTGCAGGTCCAGGAAATTTCCAGGCCAATTCTGTCCTCAGGCTAGAGGGAATCAGCAGCTCCTTCCCCTACCCAGCCCCTGTTCTGGTCGCTCTTTCACTCTGGCAGCTAGGGGACCCTACCTAGGCACTGGCCTTACAAAGGGGCTCAGCATCACCCTTGCTCTTGCCTGCCCCTTTTCCTACCCCAGATAAAGCTATCTGTCCTCAGGAGCTGATTCAGAGCCTGGGGCTCAGCTCCTGACTCCAAGCTCACTTAGCAGGGCCCCAGCCATGGACCTCATGCCCTGGCTCTCTCCCTATTTATTGCCTTACCCAGTAGTTTCTCATTGCTCCTGGCTGACACCTCCTGCCAGGCAGCCCACTTTCCCCAGCCCTAGTTCAGTTAGTCAGATGGCTCTGGAGTGCTCCCAGAAGAATCTCCATGCCTGGCTGGGTTATAGTGTACAACAGAGAGCTAACTCCCTTCCTACACCAAGGTACTAGATTATAGTCAGGTTTTACTCCAGTGAATTCCTTGGAGGAACAATTGATGCTCTAGAAATGAGAAAAAAGTCAGGCATAGAACTGGACATGGCTGTGGGTAAAGGTAGGGAAGTCTCCCTGGGGTTTGTGTTCCATTCCAGGGTTGGGACCAGATCTTGGAGGGTCTATTCAAACCCCAGGTGTCTGCAGGTAGCCCAGGTGATTCCAGGTACCCTAGGAAGATAGGATAGTTTAGGGTCAGTATTTGTGCATCGGAGGACCGTGGTCAAAGACCCACAGCCCTGGGAATGCTCTGATGCCCTGGGCCAAGCCCACCTGTGGACTGGCATGCATTTGGTTCCCTAGGTGAGTAATGTCCTGCCGCCAGACCAGGTAAGGGGGAAAGCTCCATATTGTCCCTAACTTTTTCTCTCTCCCGAGTGGCCCCTGTTCAGGAAGGAAGGCACATCTTGAGCTGTGCCTGAGTCTGGGTTGTAGCGCTGGTGGTTCCTGGCTCCTGACAGCGTAGACCCGAGCTCAGTCTGCCCACAGGAGGGACCCCCAGCCGCAATTCTTGGGCAATCCTACTACATTCCCTAGGAGCCAAGGAGGCAGGCCTCGTGAGGAATGCTAGCCGAGGGGATCCTGGCTGATTGCCAGGGATGAATTCACTTGAGAGTGGCAAATCTTCTGGGGTAAATTGGAAAAGCCGATTCCTGTCTCTATTTTTGAGGCTTCTGTGTCAAACCCTGTTAAAATAGGGAGAGGATTCTTCAGCCAGAAGGCTGGGTGATCTTGTCTCTACTCTAAAATCAATCCACATGAGGAGCCTTTTAGAAATCTGAACAGCCAGAGACATTTTTGGGAGCAAGTGTTCAGAAAGTGGCGTGTTTGATGACACAGTGACAGATGACTCAGTAAAGTGACCTGCATCATGGAAACTGCTGCTGCTGGGCGCACTGTCCTTTATCACGTGGCCAGGGAGCTTGAACAAACTGGCCTAGTAAATGATCCTGGCAGCAGGCAGGGAGGAGGAGCAGGGGAGAGGTGCTCTGAGAACCAGGGAGGGAGGGGCAGTGGAAGGGTAGCAGTGACCCAGGCCAGGATGGGGGGGCATGGCGACAGGAGACAACTGACCAGTTCATAGGTTCCATTCTCCCAGTCTCTTGAATGAAAAACTGGTCTTTACATTAAAAAGAGTTTTTCTGTGCAGAATTTAGGGAGATTCTGATAGTCACAGTCTTGCTGGGAAGGCATTGCAGGTGCAAACCCAGTTGTGTGTGCAGGGACAAAAGACACCAGGGCCCAGGGAGAGCCTGGCTTCAACCAACAGTCACAGAGTGTGCACTGCACCCCAGCACCATCATGCCATCCTTCCCTGGTTACCGGTCCTTGAGTCACTTAGCACACAATGTTCCAGGCTCTTGCAGCCAACATCTATTGCTATCTAGATTTCCAAAAGACTTCTCTTGTTGATAGAGGCACAGGATCCCCTCGCCTACTGACTTAATCCTGTCTGTTAGCAGAGTTTGACTTAAGAGCCTCAGGGAAGCAGAAAGGAATGGGTGGGGGAGATAAACGTGAGAGGGGCGTGGCTGTCTCCTGGTGGTTCTTGGCAGATCGAGGGGGACAGATACTGCCACCAACAATTATAACGCCATGTGGTCAGTGTTTAAATCAAGCTGAACCCTATGTGTTTGGCACCCATAGGTAAGGATGAGTAACTGGGGAGCAGGAGGCAGAAGAGGGGATAAGGAAAGGTGAGTTGTGGAATTGCAGCAGCTTGGCTGCTCTCATAAAATAAGTTGTAGGGATAGGAAAAGGAAAGGTGGGCTTTTTGGAGACGGCGCAGAAGGGCACAGGTGCAGAGATCAGCGAGCCACCGTGTATCTGCGGGAGAGTAGAGCATTGTGGCCCTGGGGTGGGGAGTGTTGTAATCCTGGGAGCCGATGCTGCAGAGGGAGGCGGTGGTGGGATCACAAAGGGTCTTCTGTGCCAAGTGAAGGAGTCCGAGCTCTATCCTGCAGGTTATTGGAAAAAGCAGAGGGCTTTGAAGAAGGAGTTTTGTGATTAGCTTTGCTTTTTAGGACTAGAACTGGGTATTCTTCTGTCCTTACCAGCCCGAGGGTAGAAAGGAAGTTACAGTGATAGGGAGATTAGGGAGATCATGTTTGCTTCCATAATTTCATGTTCTCTTCCCACCTGCTGAACCGAAGGACCCTCTCCCAACTGTGATATCTCAGGGAGGCCCTAAGGGGGAGGCTCCTGCTGGGTCTAATTCTAGGGTCTGTTGCTGCTGGGCCACTGCCCCGCTCCCAGCCTTGGGTTGGAGTTGGCGTCCCTGTCTCCTACTGGTTCTCCTGGCCCCATCCAGACCATCCGTGTTCACCTCTCCTGCAGGTGGGGATGTTACTTCTCTCTGTGTTCTGTCCTGTCACAGTGTCCTGAAGCAGGATACTTAGGCTCAGAAGTATCATAGGACTTTTGTCAACCTTCTTCCTTTTTTATTAAGACTTTATTATTTATATATACAAATAGAAATAAAATATTTTATATACATAAATAAATAAAATATTACATATATGTATAATAAAGATGAAGATTAAGGTTTACAATCAAACTTCTTTTTTTACCTTGAGACCTTGAGACCCACCGCTTTCCTCCCAGCAGGGCTGGATTTGAGGCTCACTCTTAAAGAAACCTTTGCTCCTGTGACCTTTTGGTGGATGCTTTTCAGCCTCTCCTGAGGCAGGTCATCAGTGTGAGTTTATAGTTGTGTTTAAGTGAATTTCCAGCAACTCAGAAATATTTTAGAAGGCGATTTAAATTTTGGAAACTTCTCCGTTGCGAATGCTGTGCTGCTCTTCATTAGGGTCAAAGTTCCATAGAGGAAGGCAGGGAATGATGAGGGGTGGGCAGGGCCTGGAATCAAACCCAAGGAGCCCAGAGCCCAGTTCTGCCACTCACTGTGTGATTTTGGATACGTTACTTAGCTTTGCTCGGTCTCAGTTTTGTCATCTACAAAATGGGGTTAATAACAGTATCTACGACGTAAAATTGTTGTGATGATCAAGTGAATGAAGCAAGAGCGGTGCCTTTAGTACTTCTGATGTGCAGCCACTTTCTGCTTCGGGTGACAAGGACGGGGGAATGTGACTGGTGAAGTTTCAGCGACGTAGGAGCAATTACATTAGTGGCACTTTCAGATGGCCGAGCTGCGGGACACAGCTTTGCCTTTCAAATGAGCACAGTTGCAGGAGGTTGGAGACCATTCTTCTCTGGAGAAGATTCAGGCCAAGGCTGCCAACCGTTTTTATGGGGGATTTAAAATGTAGCTTTGCCCGGAGTCAGGGGAATAGATAATCTGACCCGGACTTGTATTGTGTCTCTGAGATTCTATGGCTCCCATCATGCGGTGTGGAGGAGCTTAGAACAGTGAGCTGTGAAAAAAGACAAGTTGCAAAGGAAAAAAATTATGCCCCTTTGACTCTTGCACTCAGGTGGTTCTGAGAGCAAGGTACTGGCTGCTCAGAGACCAATTGAATCATTGCTAGAAGCCCCCAGCTCCCCTTGGGCAGAAGAAGCTCCAGGAGCAGAAGGTTCCTGAGCTGCTAAGGAAGGCTGGGTCTTCCCACCCTGGTCGGGGAGCCTCTGGCGGCTGCTCACTGCTGAGCCTGGAAGGCAGGAAGTGTCCTCATGAAGTTCATTGTCTCAAGCTGCTCTCCTTGTTGATAGGCAGGAAATGCAGTATGACTGCTATAAGCCCAAAAGGCTGTCCAAACCCAGTGTCACAGCAATTTTCTGCCCCAGACCCAGTAGGTAGGACAGATGGAGTGCTCCCTGTGCCCAGGCTGGATGGCACTCTGTGCAGAGGGCTTGTATCCCCATGTCCTTTAGCGAATCCCAGTATTGGTGGATTTCATGGGGCTGGCCAGCCACCAAGAGAAGGGGTGTCTTTTCTCCACATTTCAACCCTCCATTTTTGTGTAAGAATACTTGTCTGTGTTCAAAAGCTTATTAATAATAAAATTTCAGTGATCAAATAAAGTCAATTTTAAAAAGAAAAAAATTCCCCTTTCCACCAGCATCATTGTTTTTGCACATTTCCTTCAGATTTAGCCACGTTGCAAATAGAGTTTTAAAGATTTGCAACCACTAGTCAACCATGTGTAGTCTGGTCTTCACTCAACATTATGTCGTAAGCATCATTAGTGTTGCTATATGATTTCATAATTATTCTTTACAGCTTTATGACAAATATTCCACTGAGTTACTAGACCATCATTTATTTAGTCATTTCCTATTAATGAACATTTAGATCATTTTTTACTTCGGCTATGATGGTGACTGCTGTGAGAACATCTTTGTATTAATAGTTGGTTTCTTCTATTAAATTCTTCCTCTGGGTAAAATACAAGTAATGGGCTTACTGGGTTGAAAGTCATGAACATTTTTTTCTTCTCCTTAATACATATTATTTTCCAAAAGGTTTGAACCAATTTGCAATGTTACCAGCTATGTATGATGCTACCATTTCCTGTTCAACTTTACTCACATAGCCTGTTGCCATTAAAATTTGTATTATTAATTTCTATAGCTAAGACATAGTAGCCCACATCTGCTTCAATTGCATTTCTTGCGTTATTGCTGTCTTCTCTTTATCTGACCCTTTTGTCCGGGAACACCTATCAATCCACCCTACCCTGCTGGCCTTAACTTTCTAGGACGTCCCTACAGCCCCCAAGTTAATCCTGAATCTGTTTTCAGTGATTCTTAAACTCAGGGAGGATCTTCTTGCCTGCCCCTGGCTCTTGACAAATTTGATTCTCTTCCAGCTTCTTCTAGTGTGCACGTTCTCTGTCAAGCCAACTCCCCCAGTTGTTTCAATTAAGGAATTACTGTTCCATGCTCTCTGGACAGCATTCCTCCCTCTCCTGACCGTAAGCACTGATTTAGACAATTAGTACAAGTGGGGAAGAGCATTTCCCTGTACATTTGATGAGAATGTGTTTTCTCTTGTGGGACTTGTCCATGTCCTCTGCCATATCCTTCCTTCATTTATTCATTTGTTGAAAAAAATATTACCGAGTGCCTAAAATGTTCTGGATGGTAGAGCTATGACAGTGAAGGTATAGTCTCTGCCCTCATCCAGCTCAAATTTTACTGGGGCACACACACACACTATTAATAAGCAAGTGAGTGAATGAATAATATATCATGCTACAGGGGAAAAAAACCAAATAGGGTAAAGAGACAGAGAAGGCTAGGGAAATGTGGGCAATGGTGTCCTGCTGCTACCTTGCACCAGCTCTTGAAAATTGTGTGCATCCCTCCCAGCTCCTGTTCAGTGACCTCATGTTTGTAGCTGGAAATTGGTTGTGGTGGAAGTATTTACATCACACAGATAAAATGCTACAATTCAGGGGCAGCCGGTGTTAAACTTTTTTTTTTAAGATTTTTATTTATTTATTTGAGAGAGAGAGAGAGAGAGAGAGAACATGAGTGGGGTGAGGAGCAGAGGAAGAAGCAGACTCTCTACTGAGCAGGGAGCCTAACACGGGGCTCGATCCCGGGACTCTGGAATCATGACCTGAGCTGAAGGCAGATGCTTAACCAGCTGAGCCACCCAGGTGCCCCTGTTAAACTTTTATCAGCACACAACTGGATATGGGGTGGCCAGTTTGTGTGGGTGAGTCGGGGAAGATCTCACTAAGAAGGTGGCATTTGACAAGGAGGAAATGAGGGAGGGAGCCATATGGGGTTTGGGGGGGAAGAGCATTCCGGGCAGAGGGAATAGCCAATGCAAAGTCCTGAGGCAAGGTGTGGTTGGCATGTTTTAGAAATAGTAAGGAGACCAGTGCAGCTGGAGCATATTTGGAGGGAGTGGGGAGCTGAAAAAGGGTGGTAGGTGATGGGGAACAAGGGGGAAACTGGTAGGAGACAAGATCAGATGTAAGCCTTGTAGGTTATTGTAAATATTTTGGCTTTTACTCCTCGTTTGAGATGGAAGTCATTGGAGGGTGTTAAGCTGAGAAATGGCAAGTTCTGATTTGTTTTAAAGGATTACTCTGACTGTTGTGTTGAGTATAGAACTGTAGGAAGACAGAATTCCAACCATTAGCAGACTATTGAAATAACCCGGGAGAGAGCTGATGGTTGTTTTGATTGGTACTGGAGGTGAAGAAATGGTTAGATTCTGAATACACAGTCGAGGAAGAACCCACAGTATTTGCTGATGGATCAGATATGCTGCATGTGGAAAAGAAGCCAAGGATGACTCCTTTCTATTAAGGCCTTTTCTTATATTGACATTAAAGAACATGTTTTAGTTTAGGAAGGTTTAAGGTATGGCAGCAGAGTCTACCACTTAGTTCTTTGGTTTTTCTTTCTTTCTTCTACACAAATTTTATTCTGAGGAAAGATTTCCTTTTAACTATGTTTGATTTTGAGCAGTCCAGTCCTAAGTAAGTGGACCAAGCACAACTGCGGGGAGAGTGCTAGAGGTCCACAAAAATCCATTCTCCTCCTTTCTCATGCACAGTAGCAGAACTGACGTTGGGCATGCATCTCTGGGGCCAAGTGTGGACCAAGGGGAGGGGAGTGGAAGTATCAATTCCAGGTGATCCCTCCACATAAGACAAGACATTTTTCCTCTTTTGAGCTCATAAGCTGAAACACCGATGTCTACGTGCTGATGACTTGCATTTGACCATGGAACCAAGAACCATGGGGTAATAGGATGGAGAAAACTAAGGTTTTTGAGGTCACCATAAAGAGCTGAGTTGCTGCCCCCCACTTCCCTCAGGACTGTTATGTGAGAGAGAAAACACAATCTTTTTAAAGTCATAGTTTCTTGGAGGTATTTTCAGTATAGCAGCTTAACCTTTACCCTGATATAAGAGCCCACTCCAAAACAAACCAATCAACCAGCAGAAAATCAGAAAGTTAGAAGTGACATCGTTCAGTTGAGGAATGAAGTCTGCAGGATCAGAACCCTTAGATGAGTATAAAACAGAGGAAGACCAAGGGCAGAGGGCCATCCAGGAGCTGGGAGCACCTATGGAAGGCTGGCCATGATTTTGGTGGGAACAGTGTGAACAGATTTACACTGGGAACAGTGAGGATAAAGACATTGGGTGAAGGAGAAGAAATAATGCTGGCATTTTAAGACAGGAAGATTTTCCCAGCATGAGACCAATATGTACTGGAAAGTGGGGGTTGAAGTCAAAAGCCTACAGGGGAAGTTGCTCTGTTGTGAAGAAGGCAAAACATGAGAAATCGTCCTGGGATAAGACTCCCTTGCAGTCACTAAGGAGGTGGGTAGGAATGATCCAATAGATCTTTTGAAAAATATGTCTTTTATCGGCCATGCACTAACCTTGATCTATGCTAAGGGAGGGGGAAATAGACACCTAACAACCTTCCACATTAAAGTTAATGGGAAATCTCCTATAAAGTCTAAGGGCAGAATATGGCATGATGAATCTGTATGATTATTTCATGAAGCTTCCCAAAGATAAATAAGGCTCTTAAGAGACGTGTTTATTGGTGAACAATTTATATCAGTGTACGTAGCATCAGCTGGAATGTAATACACAATTGCTGAGGATAAGGCAGGAAATGATTACCAAGTTTGGCTCCAGCTGGCGCTGGCCCT
The DNA here is from genome assembly GCF_002007445.2 of Ailuropoda melanoleuca. Lineage (NCBI taxonomy): Eukaryota > Metazoa > Chordata > Mammalia > Carnivora > Ursidae > Ailuropoda > Ailuropoda melanoleuca. Next base: position 34,642,126 of record NC_048223.1, read on the forward strand.
GTGGGAATGCAGTAAATAACTGCCGAATCACAATGAAGATAAATTGGTGCACTGGGTGAACACTTCCAGAGAGTCCGTACGTACCTCTTTACTCTCTTTAAGGAGCTGGTATTGCCGGGCCCTTGGGGGAAGCAGCAAGACTTCCCTTGAAGACCACTCTGGAGGCCAGCTCAACATCTTTGGCAGGAGGAAAGGAACAGTTCCCCAGTACTCCAGGGTCCTGTCCAGGCACCTGTGCAAGCCTAAGTTTTGCTAGAGTGATTGGGTTTCCATCTTCTCCATAGCCCTGTGGGTGCCTACAGCTGGAAGAGTTCTGCCCACTTTCCTTCTCTCTGTATCTTCCACACTTTGCCGCTCCTAGGGGACGTTCCTTTGGTTCCATTCCTCACCCCCCAAATGTGTTCGTGCCTCTTTGCAATATGACTTTGCAGGTCTTTCCATCAGGAAGTGAAGTCTATTGCTCTATTTCTTAAATCTGACCTGGCCTTATGACTTACTTTAGCCGATAGAAAGTGGCAGAAGTGACACCACTCCAGTTCTGAGACTAGGACTCAAAAGGCTTTGGGCTTTTCTTTCTTGGAAACCTGTATGGTCGTGTGAACAAGCCCAGGCCAGCCTGCTGGATGATGACAAACCAAGTGGGCCAGAGGAGCTAAGTCAGCCCAGCTGTCCAGGCGGGCCTCAGAAATGTGAGAGCATAGGGAACGTCAGCAAAGCCAACCAATGGCTGACCCGTGTCTGACTGCAGGTGCATGAGGGCGCCAAGCCAGGAACAGAAGGACCACCAGCCGAGCCCAGTCACAGTTGCCAGGACACAGTATCATGAGCTGGATTAATGGTAAGGTTTTAGACCACTTAGTTTGGGGTTGTTTTTATATAGGTGTAGATAACTAATACATCATTTAACAAATTTGTGGAGTGGAATCAAAGTCAGAGAAAGAGGCGTGTGTCCCTTTCTCCACACTCAGTTTTCACTGCAAACAAATGCCATTGTTTTTTTCCACTTAACTTTCTTAGGCGTTGCAGGGGAAGATTCCTTTTTTCTTCATTTTTAAAGATTTATTTATTTATTTGAGAGAGAGAGAGAGAGAGAATGTGTGTGTGCAAGTGGGGGAGGGGCAGAGGGAGAGAATCTTCAGCAGACTTCCCACTGAGTGTGGACCCCCATGAGGGGCTTGATCCCACAACCCACAAGATCATGACCTGAGCCAAACAGGACGCCCAACCAACTGAGCCACCCAGGTGCCCCACAGGGGAAGATATATCTGACTGATGTCTAGGTCAGTGGCACAGCTGATAAATCAGTCCGTCTACATCCTGTCTGCAAAGACTGAGTTCCAGAGCCCCTTGCATCTTTGGACATTATCCCCAAGGAAAGCCAGCAGCAATGGCTACACTGCCCACAAAGGACCTACGTCAGCTCCTGCTGCTGGCTCCCTGGAAGTGTACAATGATGGGTGGGCATGAGAAGGTAAAGACTGTGGCACTGACTAGCTGTGGGACTTAAACTCTAAGAGCCTCAGTTTTTTCATTAGTAAAATAGGGACAGGACTGCTTGCCTCCTAGGGTAACTGGTAGGATGAAATGAAATACTACATGTGCGGGGCCCATCTCATTGTAGCATTGGGGTGAAGCATGAGGGAAATTCTGCAAAGGTGGTGCCTAGCATAACTGACCTTGGGAAAGATGTCTTCCCCCACATGAATAAGACAGTCTCAGTGTTCCCTTGCCAGCCATAGGCCTAATTTATGATGATCTCAGAGCCATCAGAGGAGGCCCAGGGCAGGTGGGGCTTCCCCTTTGCCTGAGAACTCATGCGCCTGACCGTGGGTCCTGCCTTTAACGACTTAGCTGATGCCCCGGTCAGGACAGGGCTGTACTCTTGGCAAAACTTCTCTGCTCTTTGTGCTAGCAATGTAGTGTTTAGTGAATTTCTTCCTGTTTTTGAGCCCAGAAATGATTGTGTTGGTGGCCGGGGCACGTGTTTTCCTCACAGGAGAACTTGGGAGTGGGAATGGTTTGCTCATTTGCAGCTAGTTCCCTCCTGCTCCCCTCAGTCCGCACCTCCACCCGTCAGCATTGCTCCAATTCCTGTGGGTCAGCAGACTGGGTCCACGGGTGTGGATTTATGTCCATCAGAAGTATGATTGAGGGTTAGCAAGAATCCTTTGAGATGTGATGACAATCACAGGCCCAGACCCTACAGTTGTGGCTGCTGTTTCTTTTCACAGACTTTTCCCGGGGGCCTTCTGTCTTAAGCAGTTGCCAATATCTGCTAAAAAGCTTAATATTTCCCCATAGCTCTAGAAAACTCTAAAGGAGAAAACATTCAAGCTTTGGGTCATCTACTCTTTTTGTCACCCCATTGCATTACATATTCTTCCAGAATTTTACACACACACACACACACACACACACAGATATACATGTGTACATACATATATGAATGTATCTCTTCAAATACATGTATGTGTATACATATGAAGAGACAATACCTGTATGCTTGTATGCACAGGCATACATACATGTATGTATGTAAAATGGGGTCATACTGATTAGAGGCCTCTTGTTTTCACTTAACATATCATAAACATCTTTTCTGATCAGTAACCTTTAGTAAGAGAGGACAACATGGTGTCATGGGGGTTCTTGTTTGCCAGTATCTTTTAAATTGTTGAATTTGAATGTCTTAGGGAGGGACCTGTATCCTTTGATCCCTGACTGGCCCTGGGGGTGTTTTGAGATTGCCATCCCAAGTTTTATGTCATCATTTGTGATTATTAGTATCACACCATATCAATCATTATTTCACAGTAATAACTGGCATTGGGGGCCAGACAATTCCTTGTTTTCTGGGACTGTCTTGTACATTGCAGGACACTTAGTGTCTCTGACTTCCACTGACTCAAGGCCAGGGGTGCCCCCAGGTCAATGTGACAAACCAAACTGACCCTGGGTGTGGCCAAACTGGGTCATCTATCTTTACCGACTCTCCTTCCTAGATATGTTTGAGTATGGAGATCACACATCCTCGTTTACCTGGGGGCAGTCCCAGGTACTCTTGTGGTCCAGATGTACTTATGCATAGCACTCCTTTCCTCTCAGAAATGTCCTTGTCTGGGTAATAAACCATTTGGTCACTCCAAGTATAAGGACTTCAGGAATGGTTAGACTGTCAGGGTTCTGGGCAGGAGACACTAAACATGCTGAATGTGCTCAGTGTGCCTTCCCAGACTTAACCCATTTGTCTGATGGTGGATGGCTTCCACTGGGCAGTGCCATGGGCAGATCCTACTCCCTGATCCAGGGCTGAACGTCAGGGCATTCAGTGACAGGGCACATTAAAAAAAAAAAAAGTGAGTAAAGAATTGGCTTAAGGCCAGAGCTAGGCTGAAGAAACAGGATGTCTGGTGACTCCTTGGATTCAAGAAGACCGAGAACTTTACAAGGAGGGACACGCTATGCTATGAGGGTGGCATTAATACTTATGTTATGTACTGTGCTTTATACGTAAATATTAAACATTTTTCACTGAAGCAGTTTTTGCAAAACCCCTTCTGTTGAGAAGGCATGGCCTAGAGAGACCAGTCCAGGCTCCACGTTTTATAGACTAAACCCAGGGAAAGGAAGGGAAGCAGAACCTCGGCCTGTCAAGGGCTTCAGGGTCCTCTCACTCTCTTCACCTTGGAAGCTGGCATTTCCCCTGAGCCCATCCCCAGGTGGAGGGTCAGCTTTGCTTGAAAACCCCAACCACGGGTTACAGAGATCACTCGGGCCAGAGCCAGAACTCAGGGCTTCCAAGTCTTGGGCTAAAGCTCATCACTTGAGTCCATTCTGTCTCTCCCTGCATTTCTTCCTAAAATGCTCAAACCTCCACTCCTATTTACATCTAAAAGATGGAATAAGTTTGGAAGGACCAGATGTCTCAGAGAGAAGGCTCCCAGAAGCTTCAGGATGTTTCTTCAACAGTCACATACAAGACAAACATGGTGGAGTGAGGCTCTTTCTATGGGCTAGTTGGAGAGGTGGCTTCCATTGTATCTGACTTTGGAAACATTGTAGTTGACCCCTCTCATGAGGGGACACATGCTTCACTCACTCTGGGCTCCAGAAAGGTTTTCCCCAGGAATCCTGCCTAGGAGCAGCTGGTTATCTGGGATGTGGAAGAGGATTTACCCCAAACCTCCTGATTGCAAAGGAGCTGGGCTCTCAGCATGGAAGGTAGCTGGAACTGACCTGGCTACAGACGCTCCTTCTGCCTGATGCTGTTTCCAGCTGGATCCTTCAGCATTTAGAGCCGGCCCCATGCAGGAAATGTGTCTTGTGTTGAAAGCTGAGGTTCTTGCTATTGTTCATTCTTATTTATGGCCTTTTATGGGATTGGTGCTCCTTTAAAGAGACCTGTTAGCTAATCCTTGTGGGCAGCTCTGTTTATTGACCCATGATTTGTTCTGTGTTAGTTATGCATGAATCATAAGCATTACTACAATCTGGAAGACCACAGAATTTTACAAGAGGTGGTGCCTTTCCTTCCATCAGGTTTCTCAAATGTCCTCTTGGAACTTGCTCATCTAACCTCACTTCAGATTCATGCTTTTCACTAGGAATGGTGTGTTGCTACTGGATTTTAAAAAGTAAAACTATTCTGAACATATATGGTGAGAAACATTTAGGGGATCATTTACATGTTAATATCAATATTAATCTAAATAATAATAATAATGCTAGTATTTATGGGTTTCCATGGGCCAGATCTATGCTAAGCAATTCCAAGGACAAACTCACTTAATCCTCATAGCTACATTGTAATATATGAATTCCCTCCAGGGTAAAACTGAGGCTCAGAGAAGTTAAGTAACTTGAAAGAGTACACAGCCACTGAATGCCAGAGTATTATACTGTGTCAGAGATCTCGGGGGAAGAGCATACCATTTGCCTGTTCTTTCTGAGACACATACACTCTCAGCACATCTGCTTACCAGGAATGCAGTGTGAGGTCACAAAGATTGCACTACTCCGAAGTCAGAAGGTCTGGATGTGAGTAGCAACACCTACCCTGTCTAATTAAGTTTATTATAAAGATTGAATGCTACAATCTGCATGACTAAGGTCTTTATAATTGTAGGTTGTGATGCCTTTTGTAAAAGATGGCTGCTATGTATATATGCATACCTGTCTCTACATGTCTATACACCACACACACACACATACATACATATTCAGTGTTGATAGGCTTATATCAGGTTGCTAACAGTTGGACAAGCTGTTCTTGCGATTAGAATTTCTGGACTGGAAGAGGCCTAAGAGATCACCACACTTTACAAATGAGGACAGCAAAGTTTGGTGAGAGATTTCTTTGTTACTTTCCCCAGGGCCAGCAAAATGACAATGAGATTTACAGACTAATGACTCAAGGGTAGGAAGGGACCAAAAGAGTTGTAACATGTAAATGTAATGTTAGAAAGTTTGAATCGTCTGCGGGAGAAACCCAATCCAGATTAGGAGAGGAGCAGACTGGAACAAGAGAGACAATCATGATGGCGGGGGGAGCAGGAAGGGACAGTTTCAGGAGTCTGGTCAGTGCTACCTGTAAGGCAGGGTAATCAGAAAGCTTTACACCTGAGCTGACCTGATGCTATTTCTTCTTCATGTGTCCTCCCTTTTCTTTCCATAGGCAATGTATATGGGTAATGGGGTTTCAAGATGTTCAGGGAGCCTGGCTTAGGAGCATAGATTTGACATCTTATCAGGAGGCTGGATTTTAGAATGTACTAGAAGGTATCCCCAAGGGCAAGTCAGCTTTCAAGACTAAAAGCAGTCAGGTAAAGGGCCTGCACTGAGGCCACTGAACCTCAGGTGAAAAGATGAGGGTGAAGGGTTTGATTCCCAAAGGAGGTCAGGATGAGTTGGTCTCTCTCTCTCTCCCTTTTTTTTTTTTCACCCATTGAGCAAATGTTTATTGTGTCCCAGGTGCTGGTCTAGATGCTGGGGAATAAAATGGGCCAAGTCCTGCCCAAGTATGTGATATAGTTCATGTGTGGTAGCGATGAAGATGGAGGAGGGGAAGGGGGAAAGTGAGAGCAGACTCTGTTTGAAATGCCGTGGGCAGAGTGGCCTTTCTGAGAAGGGGCAGCCGAGTGGAGACCTGAATGAAGCAAGGGAGTAAAGGACTGAGTGTGGGGGGTGGAGCGCTGCACACAGAAAGACCAGCACAGGCAAAGTGACTCCAGGAGCCAATTTCCTTATTAATCTCACCCATGATGCTCCCACACTCCACATTAACCACCCATTCTTCCCTCTGAGGCTGAGTTGACCCCCCACTCATCTTTCCCCATCTTCCTGCAAATGCCTGGTCCCGATCCAAACTAGATGAAAGGGTACCAACAAATAATCCAAGTCCACAGCTGACAAAACAACCCACAGCACACGTCCTGTGCCCAGATGGGGACCGGGGTCAACTGTGTCATCTGTCTTTATGGAAGAGAGCATACTATTATACTAATTACAGTGTACTGGGCTTTACTGGGAACCAAAAATAGAGATATGTGGCTTCTAGGGACAGGCACCAACATTCCTTTGGCTTCTTTTGCTATGTGATTTTATTTTATTTTTTTTTTAGAAATCTTTGACATGATTGGAGAAAAAAGGGGCTGCCAGAATCTGTGCTGCCTTAGGCATTTTGGGAAGGGCAGATGCATTTGACCTATGCCACACTCAGATTTGCCCTCTTCAGGATGCCGTTCCCTATGGTCATGTGTGATTGGGAAAAAAAAGCAAAACAGGCAACCCCACTCTGTCTTTTACTCCAGCTTTTCGATTTCCAGGCTCTTCACATTTCTTAACGAGGAGTTGCACGCCACAACACAGCTTGGGTGGGCCCAAGAGACCTTTTCCCTAGAGAAGAAATTGGAGAGAGTTTCGTGCTCACTCTGCAACAGGATGAGAGAAAGAATTAGCATTTATTGAGCTCCCGCGGTGTGCTCTTCTGCGCCAGATGCTTTTGCTGAACACCGCAAAATCTCTGGAAGGTAAATGAAGAATTGAAAGCTCTGGATAAAGAAGCCAAGGGTGGAGCTGGAATCTGGGCCCGAGTCTGTTCATTCCAAGCCCAAGTTCTTCCTATGTGTATTAGGATCCAATTAATCCATGGCAGAAAGGACAGACTTCTTAGTGGCCAACCTGCCCGTGTGATATCTCTTGGGAGATACAGTGGAGGTGAAACGGGACAGGACGGGAAACACTCTTATTATTTCTGTTCTCAGGTAGGCATAATCAACTGATGTTCACAAAGTCAAATGCCTTTGGTGGCCTGGTGGGATATGTAAATGTGAGTGAAGTGTGGTGAATAGGGAATTGGGGGGACAGAGCTGTAATGGAACCAGGACACACATGTCCCCTTGGAAGACATCAGCATTCACATTTTTAAATACATTATTGGCCAAACCAAACATGTCTGTGAACCAACCAGAACCAAGGACTGCCATTTCAGGACCACTAATTTGGATGTCCCTCTAAGCATCAAAGGCATTGTATAATTTTTGATTTCCTCATTTTTTAAAAAAGGAGAATAAATATATTACATACACAAATTAAAAACTATATGCACACATACAGATATACGCATGTGCATGTATATATATATATATCTTGAGTGAAAGGAATATGAAGAGTGTTACACTATTATTATACTTTCCTTTCAAATTCCTTTTACGTAATAAAAGAAAACACAGCATGTGGTAGCTAAAAGCAACTTTAGTGCTTTAATCTAACTTACCCATTTTATAGAAAAAAAACTGAGGTCCAGAGAGAAAGAGTCTTCTCAGTTTCACATAACTGTTGGGAGAACCAAATCTGGGCCCCTGACTTCTTGTCCAGCATCCCTTTTACTACAGACTCATCCATGCACAAGCATGTGGGCTAGACAGGAGTCAAAGCATCATAAATGGAAATGCTTGCAGCAATGGTTTACACTGCTTTAAGGTCAAGTCTAGGCAGTGTGACTACGTCCAGCCGGCAAAGAAGGACCTGACAGAATTTGCTTGTGAGGCCTCCTGGCTAAGTGCCACTGTATGAGGGAGTGAAGATGTGAGCCTGGTGTTCTAACACAACTCCCACTTGGCTTGGGCTATTTATCTGCTGTGAGAGTCCAGTTGGGAGATATCCTAAGGAGGATGTCCTTGCCCTGAGAATGGAGCAGTGGCATCTTCTCTCTGAATGGAGTAAGAGATTCTGAGTGGACAGGTGAAGGGAGAATTTTCTTTAAGCCAAATTTAAAACCCCACCCCTGCTGGGCTAAAATTTGTCCTAACTCTAGATGAAAGGTGCTTTGAATTCCTTGGGAAAAGAATCAGAATATTAGAGCTGGAAAGAATTCTGGAGAATAACCAGTCAAATTCCTCATTACCAATGGGGAAACAGGTGCAGAACTAGAAGGTGTGATCAACGTTATGGCATGTGAGTTCTAGGAAAATAGTTTTTTCAGGGTCCCTGTCTATATAAATAATCTGAAATAATAATAAGAATGTATAATTTTAAAACAATATAATAAATAATGATAAAATTATAAGTAGGAAATATGATAATTTTCTGATAAATATATTATAAAATTCATGGGCCCATGGAAAGCTGATTTATTGGTGAAGATTTAGAATAATGAGTAGAGAAGAGGCACATATGTATTTGTTTGTTGTCCTGTCAGTGCATGTGAATATTCTTCGTGGACTAGGCATTGTGTCTTCCTTTTTTGGTCCATGAACCATCTCTTCATATTCTTTACTGTGAAATACACCTGGGTGATTTAATATCTCCCACTATGAGAAAAATAAAGCAACACTTGCAGTGCCATGGCTCCTTGGAACCTCTTTGTGTTGAAACAAAATAAATCTTCTTGCCTCTGCGGTTCCCTAATGCCATCTATTTAATGCTGGCCTTATCATTACTCACGGCACTGCATCGTGTTCTGCACCACTTATGAATAATGGCTTCCAGTGACTCTCGCAAAGATTGTGACTGTGCTTCGTTGATGATGACCACTGCATCAGTCAGGATTAACCAGAGAAACAGAATCAGTAGGATATGTATATATTAAGAAATTTATTGTCAGGAGTTGGTTATGCAATTGTGAGAGCTGGATAGGCAAGTCCGAACTCCATAGGGCAGACTGTTGAGAAGGTGGGCTGGAACTCTCAGGCATGAGCTAACACTACTGTTCACAAGCAAAATTTCCTCTTGAAACTCTTGGAGGAGATGGGTGAAGCCAGCTCTAGAGGAAGTAGAGCCTGCAGAGGGGATGGGGTAACTGTCCTGCGTGCCCATGGAAGGGGGTTCATAGAGTAAAATATCCCTGCTGCCCTCAGGAACTATAGACTGGACGTGGCACTGTGGTCAGAACACAGTTGAGTGAGAGCCAACCCAGTGGCAAATGCACGGGGCTCAGGGCCAAGTGTTGATGGTGAGCTCTTGTAAGTCCAGAGCCCTGACCTCATCCTGTGTCTCATGTGAGAGTCACCAAATCACATATCAGCCCCGTTCTGGAAGTCCAACCTCATGTACTCCCTTAACAGAAATACCACACCAGCCAGAGGGGGCAGTCTGCTTGTCAGGACAACCTCATAAGCATGAGTCTTGAAGCCCCTCAGGGCGTTAAGTCAACACTCTCCATTGGGATAGAGGGACAGAGAGCATTCTGAGAGGGAGAAATGGGGATGGGGCTCACATGGATCCCAGTCTGTGCTCAGGATATCCCACTGAAATAGTAGTGTTGGCCCTGGCTGGTTCCAAGTACCTAGTGTTCTTAGGAATGCCTTGAGGAAGATATTCCAAAGCAAGGGGAGTGGAGTGGGGGGTGGCAAGGCACTGGGGTTAGAGTAGGGTCTCAACTTACTTGCCCAGATCTGAGTGTGGTGCTAGGGGAAGGAAATTGTTTAGGATCACACAGCTGGTTGTTGGCAAACCTGTGGTGTCAGTGAGGCGTGACCAAGAAAGTTGCTACTAGTAATTATTAAGGGACTGAAGCTTATAAATGCTTCACTAAAAAAGTAGGACAGATGTAATTCCTATGAAAACCCCACTGTTACTTGGACTGGTATGCTTTCTTGAGAGGCAGAGAATTAGAGCTAACCCAGTGGGAATGTAATCTGGCTACATCTATGAGTGTTTTCTAGAGCTAAGTCAGGAAGGAGTGGACCATTGGGCATGTTAGACCAGAATGCCAGTCTACAGAGGGTGCTAAGACACTAAGCCATCACTAAAGTGTAACATAATGGAGAAAGCTGCAGTTCCTAGAGTTCCTGCAGGGGCAACAGTCCATACGTGCTCCAGGGATGGAGGTGTAGAAGTGATGAGGAGTTCAAGGGGCAAGCAAAACACATACACACAATCCAGAAAAAATTAAGAGTTGGTGAGGATATAGAGCACCTGATGCTTTTAAACACTGCTGATGGAATGTCACTTGGCACCATCTCCTTTTTTCTGCCTCTCAAGAAGGTGTCCACCTCCCATCTGAGAGAATAAGGACCACGGGGACATGAGTTTCCTGGATATCTGTCTTCGTAGTCAAACAAGAGAAACTTGCGGAAAACTCCATTTCATTTTTTTCCTGTGTTGGATAATCTCCAATTAAACTCTGGACAGATAGAGCAGCTGGTCATTCTGGGCTTCTAAGGCTTAGCACTTTGGCCTTCCTTGGTTACACCAAAAGCTCCACCTCTAGTCCCAAGAAATGTCCTCAAAACTGACACAAGCTCATCAGCAGTCAATTAGGGAGTGGACTAACTGACAGGAAGAGATCTAGAATTTGCTCTGGTACTGACACTGGATAGGGATTTCCCAAGGAGATGAGAATGGAACGCATTGCAGGCAGAGAAAATAGCACGAACAAAAGTGTGGCGTCTGGAATAGGCATGAGCTTCTCAGGAACTGTAAGTTGCTTGAAATGATGAATGCAAAACAGGAAGCAGATTGCATAAACCTGGAGGTGATGGGGAAATGACCATTCATGGATGGTCTTGAATCCTAGATTAGAGAGTTCTGGATCTAGCCCCCTCTCCCCTCTGTAAGCTCCTCTACAAGAATGTAGTTTCCTCAGTGAAAATTCTCTCAGGTTTAAGGTATTGTCATATTGTAAAACAGTGATGGGAGACCCCTTCCTGCAGTGCTCCACACAGACACACGCTCATTCTGTTATGCAAATCTGATTATGCTACAGCCCCATCTAAGACCTTCTGCATCCCCAGTCTTGGATTACATGTAGTTTCCTGTGCCTGGCATTCGAGGCCATGTATGGCCTCTTCTGGCTCACTCCCTAGCCACATTCACCAGCACTTCTAGGTGATGGAGTTCATGTGGAAAACAGGAGTACACTGGACACCTGGCGCTGTAAAGATGAGCTAGATAAGGTGTCAGTCTAGGTGGTCGAACTGATAAGCAAACTGAGAACTCTATGTGCAGGGTATCAGAGAAGCAGAACTGTTTAAGTGTTCAAGGGGTGGGAGAGACCTAGTGGTGGAAATTTAAAACATTGACTATGAGCAGAAAGAATGGAGAGACCTAATCTTAGAGTCTTTAAGAGCATGGAGCTAGTATTAATAGCTGAATGCCACTTGCTCTTCTGAGGCTTATTCTCTATTTTTTCAAATGGGGAAAAGCACTCTTGTTCTGCCAACTTCACAGAATGATTTTGTAGGACTTCGATGACAAACAATAAGCATTTTAGAAATGGAAAGCATTATTGAGGGTATGGACACTTCTAGGGAGCTGGAAGGCTCTGCTTCTGGGGAATCTGACCTAAGAAGGTGGAAATCCAGCTCCACCTTCCATGTGCATGGAATCACATAGCTCTAGTTAGGCTCTGCTACCCGTTATGCAAAATCAGCCTAGAGATGGAAATATTACTAGTGGGTGCATAGTTTTGGCCCTTGACACCCAGAATGCCACTGGACATCTCAAGGAGTGAATAGCACGGCCCATCTGCAGGAGTTGGCTGGCAAACCTATTTTGTTTGTGGTCCCTCAGTAAGCTCAGGATGAAGGGCTGCTGCAACGTCCAGAGCCCAGTATTGATTGTGTTTATGATTTAAACATCCAGAGACTAAGGAATTGACTGCTGGATGTTTCCTGATGCTTTATGACAGGTGGGGCCCAGGGACCACTCCTCCAAGCCTGGGAGCATCACCCACTGCTGTAAAACAGCTTAATCATTTCTCATCCCTGGCATCCTCACTGGTCCACTGGCTCCTCTCTCCCTCTTCTCTTACATACTAGTGCAGCCTCTTCCTGGGCTACAGCCAGGAATGGTTCTCAGTACCGTGAGAGCCTTAGGCTGCCATGGTCAGAGTCAAGAATAAGACCGACATTTAGGCAATATCTTTTAGAGTACCAGCATGGTTATCTCATTACCGACTTTTCAAAATAGGTATTGTTGGTCCCATTTTACAGATGAATGGGCTGAAGCTGAGGGTAACGATATGGGGAACCCAAGTTTGCCTCACTTCATTGCCTACAGAAGGAGAAAGGGAAGGAGAAAATAGAACTGCTCTTGGAGTAGAATAAGTTAGAGGCTAGGAACAATGTTTCTGGGGTCACCAGGCTGTATTTGAGGTGACACAAGAAGCAATATGTGGGAAGGAGGGGTGAGAGGAGGAGTAGGTAGTTTTGTCCTAGGCTGCTTGGAAACAAAGGCCCTGGCAAACAGACATAAATGAGTCTACACACATCTACACCTCTTCCATACACATATCACCTGTAGATTGCCATGTGGAGTTCTTTGATTTCCTTGGGGATGGCAGAGCAGGATGTCTCTAAAAAGGCCCCGGACATATTCAGGAAACTTCAGAAAAAGAACTGAGTAGCCTGGATCCCACCAAGTCAGGAAGACGGTTCAGAGCTTTGGGTTTCTGGTCAGGGACCACCCTATACTTGTCCCTTCCAGCCCTGTCATCCACTTGGCCCCTCTTGGGCATTCCAGCAGTCTGGTATCACTCTCTCTGAGTCTGAAGATGGTCAGGTATTCCCAGGCTCATGTGCTAAGGAGTCTTTGTGGGTAGGGGCTGGCAGGGCCCACTTACCTGGGGAAGAAAAGGAGTGGGAGAATCCCCAAAGGGGGTTGGACAGGCTTTCAACAATTCTGCTGTGTGGTAAGCATGAGCTTACATGGGGTTTTTACCTCACTTTGTCAGTTCAGATTAAACCAAGTTCACAAGCACTGCATACATGATCTTAAGCTATAATGCCCAAGATGGACAAGACATGCTCACCAGTAACCTTTAGGCCCTGCAGAACAGCATAATGACTCAGAAAGAGGTCTTAACAAAGGACTGGGGATCTGAGGGAGGAAGGGGATCAGCATAACAATTGCTCCTTCAGTAATTCAGCAGACATTGGCCAAACTCTTACCCTTCTCTAGTTGCTGGGGAACTAGATATAAAAGACACATCCTTGTCATCAGGGAATCACAGTGTAGGCTTACAAAGACACAGACCTTTGTCAAGGAGTTAGAAAAATTTGACAATAGATGGATGCTTAGGGGACTCTAATACTTAATCCATACGAGGAAGAGGAGGATCCCTGGAGGGTGTGACCTCTGAACTAAGTCTTGATGGAGAAAGGATGAGTAGACCCTAGTACTTGGCATGTCCTGTGAGCTACAAGCAATGGGACATGGTGTGTCTGTACAGTGGGTGTTTATGTTTTGGGGACAGAGGCCGGGTGGGAAGAGGAGATGCAAATGAGAAGCAGTTAGAATGTAGCATGGATGTATCACTTGCCCCTAGTGCTTTGAAGACTCAGAGGAGCCAATAAAGGGGTGGTGGATCCAACACGTGTTCTACCAGTGTTGCTCTGACTAGCGTGGGCTGGGGAGAAGGTGTCACAGTAACTCAGGCAAGAGACCATGAGGGCCTCATGAGTCATGGCTTGCACTGGCCTCAGATTTAGAAATACAGGACTGCAGGTGACTCTAGGAGGCACTCATAGGGAGACACCTTGTGAGCTCCAAGCCATGGCTTGGTTCCATTGCCATGTGGTTGTATCAGTCATGGTTCTTAGTTATAGGCTTCAGAAGCCGACATTTGCTGATTGAGGCAGAAGAGAGTCTGATGAAAAGGACACGGGGTACGTAGAAAATCAATAGAGAGACAGATAGCAGAGCTGGAGGATAGCAGCCTGAAGCAACACTCAAAGTCACATGGCAGAGGGGGTCTGGTGAAACTTCTACTCCTGTGGCCATTGAACCCTCAATGGCACTGCTACCATCTCCGTGCTGCAAACTTGAACCTGCAACAGAGGAAGAGAAAGAAGTCCACCATTCCTGCTTCCAGCTTCTGGATCAAAGCCTAGCATGGGCACAGGGTTTGTGGATCCTGGAGACGGCCCATGCCCTGGCTGCAGAGGCTGCTGGAAAAGCCAGTTTCTGTCATTGTCAGCATCTACAATGGCAGGTTGACACTGAAGACCATGAAGGCTCATAAAGTGGGGGGCTCTCCAAATACAATAGGGGTTTAGTTAACAGGACAGATAAATAAATGATCAATATTCACAGTTGTAGCCTTAGTTGAGAATTGAGAAGCTGAGGGCAGGGACAGGGTGCTGATGGTAATAATATTCTCTAATGGGTTTTGAGTAATTACTCTAAGTGCTAAGTGGTATAAAAGCAGAATCTCATTTAATTCTCCTGACAGATCCCCTGACAATTACTAATATTGTACCCATTTTACAAAAAAGGCAAATGCATTATAGATATGTTCTAGGTACAAAGCCAATAGGTGGCCAAGCTGAGATTCTAGCTTAGGCAGCCTGTCTTCGGAAACCGTGGTCACACTTCCATGAGTGAGCCTGGGTGAGGATCTCTAGGTATATTTCTCTAAGTTACAGCATTGTAACCAGCTGTCTCTAAGCCTCACCATTCACAGGGACAAATTATGTCACATTAATTGTTCATAGGAACTCCAGTCTTTTGCTAGCTCCATCTCAAGGTACTTCTGGGAGTGTCCAAGAACAGCTTATGTGGGCTTCTGAGTCAGAGCAGGTTATTGGTGGCCACTGTGTTGTCTCCATCCCCTGCCCAGCCCAGGCTTGCTATGGGGAAACTCCAGCTTGGGTTGCTGGGCTGCTAGTAGGCTCCTGCAACCCTTCTCGGTGGCACTGGGGTTGCCCCCCCAACTCTTCTTCCATTTTCCAGACTGAGCTGCCTGCTGCTACTATGTCCCCTGAGTCTGCCACAACTTCCCAACAAGCCAGAGACTCTTAGGGACTGCTGGTCCTCATCCAGGCAAGGTTGTCAGGAGCAGGTCTCTGCAGCTTACTATGAGGGCAGAAGAGGATGAGCAACTCTTGACTGCAATCTGTGATGGGGCAAGTTTGGTAAGGCTACTTGGGCCCCCAGGAACCTCAGATTTCACTAGGAGGCAAGTTTAATTGCTCCTACAAGCCACACTCATTCTGCCTTGGGGCCAGCACAGATGTCTGCATAGTTATGTCAGGACACCCTCAACCCCAGGGGCACAAACCACCTGGTGTGACATCTCCCCTCTGCTGCTCCCCACTGACAACCCCACCTTCCCTTTCTGATGTTTGGCTCAAACTATTCTCCCTTACTTGCTCAGCAGCAAATATTTATTATGGACCAGTCATCTGTAAAATAAAAAGATCTATGTAATAATAGTATCTGCCTGTCTTGGTTTAGGTCTCTGGCAAGCAGAGTTAAGACAACGACTTGGGTGCAGGCTGTATATTTGGAAAGTGACCCCAGGAGACAGAGAGAGCAGGGAGAGGAGCAGGGAAGGAGGGAAGCACCAGCACCAGGGTACCTTATCAAGGTCAATGCTGCTGAATGGGATCCCAGTTGTGCTGGGACCTCTGAGATGTGTGGAGAGGACCCCAGGATTGTCCTTGTGAAGGAAGGTGGCAGGAGCATTTATTCACAGCTCCCAGCTCTGCTTGATGGGGAGCTGCCTGGAGTGGGGGCCAGGCACCAGGGGTTACCTACCCTGCCCTTCAGAGGACTGAGCTGGCTTCTGCAGCTTCAGTTGGTCTGTGAGCTCAAGAGGCAAGCTGCAGGAACATGTCTGGGGGTCCTGTCCCAAGAGGAAGCGCCCCATTGCAGCTGGATTGAAATCAAGGGTGAGATGAGGGGCCATGATGTGGGACCCAAAACATAAACTCTGCTTCCCCATGAGGTTGTTATGATTAAGTGAGTTAATTTATGTAAAACGCCTAGAATAACACCCAATTCTGTAAGATTCTGTGTGTGTTTGCTATTATTATTTGTGATGACTGCAATGTGCCTGAAGCTTCTCTAGGTATGTCCTCAAGGGACTTAACTTCAGTCCACAAAACATGCCTTGTTTATGTGTCAGAACTCTGATTACTGACATGGTTCAAGTCCTTTTGCCAGGAGGTTCTTGGGCCCCATGTAAAAGGGTTGTTTGGGGATGGGCAGGTGGTATGGCCCTGCCCGCCTGATAAACTTGTCTATATATTTGTTCCACTGTGTGCCCTGCTGCTCAGGATCCAAACAAAGGTTTGAGAGCTAAGGTTTGAGTCCTAGATGTGAAACAATCAAACCCAAGTTGTCCACCTTCTGAATTATACCCTGCTGGGAAGAGAAAACTGCTGGAGACCAAAGTCACTTAGCTTTTTAATAATTGATGGATAAGAGATTGCCGCACGTTCAAAAACACACCTTCTAGATATGCCACTAAGTGGTTTGAGAAAAGAAACCACTCTGCCATCCCCTGAGGCCTGAAATTCCCTTACTAATCTGATGACCTAATCCTTTCACATGGGGGAGGACCAGAGCCTCTTCATCCAGGTAATGAGTGCACCTTTTCACTGGAGCCTTTGGAGGTAAATCCAGCTCAGCCATTGTTTATCTGTCCAGGCCAGCTGACCTGCCTGCAGTGCCTACACCAGTGCCATATAGGAATGTCTGGTCCTCCTATCCCTGCCTTGTCCCTAGCCTAAGCCTTGACCATGCCATTCCCATACCTGTCTCTAAGATGTGACACTTGATATGGCTCTTTGTGGACTGCCTTGGCCACCTTCTTGCTGGCTGGCTCCTAGGGTTCTAACAGTCTCTAGCTTCACAGGGGATCCCCTCAACTCTATGATATATAACATATATATATCATATATATATAAGTCATGTCAAGACTTATATATATATAAGTCAGTGCCCAGGCACTGGGCGGGGGCTGCGGCCTTCTCTAGCCCCCTGGGCTCTCACAAATGGGTACTGGTGAGGTCTCATGTAGGATGAGAGCCAGAATTCACTTACTTTTTGAAATGTTAATGTATTGGTATGAAAACATGCCTCTATTGTTCCTTAATGCTTTAGCCACAATATCAAGATCCAAAAAGCCCTGAAAACCAGAAGTTAGTTGTAACCTACATAGCAGCAAAATCTGATCAGACTTATCTCATTTGCCAGAAATATCTGACCTGCACTAAGGGGAGGCTATTTATAGCCTTTATTGATCTCACTTCGTGTGAATATGCATACATGCTGCTGCAAGCATATGAATGCCATTGACTAGGAGAGGTCCCGAAGCCCATTGGGGGGTGTTGTATAAGATGTGGGATGTGCACTAAATCCACCTTTCTAAAATACATTCTACATTCTGAAACACACTTGGCCCCCAAGGTTTAGGATGAAGGACTGAGGCCTCTGTCAGGATTGTCCCAGGTAAGGCTATGACCTGGGAGAGGTGATCATGCAAGCAACAGGGTGAGCTGCAGCCTGAGTTAAATATCACTCAGTTCTTTGGTATAATTACAGTACTAGGACTTCTTAAGGACAGTCATACTGACACCCCCACCATTAAAAAGATAAGAATAAACATGCTTGCTGTAATCCACACCCATTAGATCAGCATCCCCCTCAATGGCTGAAACCCCCTCAGAATGACCAGGGCCTTCTGTAGATATTTTGGGGTCTTTGTCTTTCCTTGTCCCCTCTTTTCTTTGCCCCACCTCTGAACTTTCCGCCCCTTCGTTTGTTTTTGTTTGTAAGAAAGCAGGTCCCCTAAATTACATGACAATAAGTCTCCTTAGGTAATTAAAGAGAAGTTGGAAGCCTGAGTTACAAGTGAGAGGTCACCTTGCTCTGCTTCCAGTTCTGCTTCTACTGAGAATGTGATCCTGGGGACAAGAAGGAAGAGATGGAACCAATACATGTGAAGGATCTACTAGGTACCGGGCACTTCCACGTGGAGTGGGCAGAGAGGATGTTTGGGACACAAACTTGGTGTCTCTCCTCCACATCATTTAGTCCCTTTACGTGTGGGCTACAAGGGGAGACAACGATGTAGGTTTAACTAGAAGCCTTAGCTCGTGTTCCTTCAAAAGCAGACCTTAAGATGAGGATTCTGGAAAGTGAGGGGATTCTGGGGACATAGGAAGGTGGAGAAGTGAGCCAGGGGTGCCTGGAGTTTAAACATATGGGGAAATCTGGGAAACGGTATAGAACGCACAACTCAGGGTTATTTGTTCCCCAACCCCCACCCCACTCCAGGTGTGAGGGAGCTGAGGTATTTATACACCATCTCAGGGAATCATGGGTTGAGGACTTCTGGGGGCTGGGATGATAATGCTCTGGCACTTCTGACCTGCTTCCTGGGGACAAAGCAGCTTTCCCAGGTTCTGGATAAAGGCCTCAGGCTCAGAGATATAAACACTTGGGTTTGAAGTTGGTTGTTGCATACTGTAATAATGAAGTCCAAGGAATACTGGCAGGGCACTGACTGCCTCTGCTACATTTCTTTTCACTAAAAACTTAAAGGAATTTTTGTACTGCTGTATTAGGTTTGCAGAAGAGGGAAGAGTTATTCCCCCATTTTGGTGGGAGAGCCAGCAGAGCGTGGAGGAGCAGTAACGATGCTTGGTGGGAGGGTCCTTTGTGCTCAGTGATTGGTTAAGTAAAGGGTATGTGGTCCTCTCTGAGCCAGTGAGACACAAGGGAAAGCCTGTGTGCAGTGCAGGAAGAGGTGTTCCAGGAAGGTTTATGCTCTCCTAAGAAGGAGACTCAGAAAGATAGTACCCATTCTTCCTGTGGGCTTTGCCTGAGTGCCTGGTATTGCCATGTTATCTTGCTATCATCCAACAGGACAGGCCAGCATCAAAGACGGTTGAGTGGTAGAATGGAAAGTTCCTAGGTCTCTAAGGACCGTATCATCTGGCTGCTGATCTGTATCCGTCTTCAGATTATATTGCCTCTGGACTTGCTTATTGTTGAAGCCAACTGTGCATTGGAATCCTCTGTTCTCTGTACCCAAAAGCACCTAACTGATACAGTTGGGGTCATGTCCTTGAGACAAGAGCACCCGCTAAGATGAGAAATAAGGGAAGAACACATGGCAGGCAGTGGGGGGCTTGACACTTTTAATAGGTTGGTGTGAAACACACCTTGTTCTCCACCTGGAACGTCCCCAAGAATCTGTACTAATTAACTAACTCTTAATGAGCTTGTATCAGGCACCTGCCACATGGGCAGTACAGGGACAGGTCTTTCTGGGAATAAAGGAGTCATATAAAGCACCGTCCTTGTCTTCAAGCATCATAAAATTTAGTTGGTGGAGACACGACTAGAAATAAAACAAAATAAATGGTTTAGAAAAGGACATGATCAGTGCATGCTAGAGTAGGTAAAAGCTTTGGGGAGATGGGGAGAGCTGAGCTGGGTCTCAGTCAGAAAGAAGGACAAAGGTGAGGATGCTAACAGCAATGTGCTTCAGTTTACACTGCTGGAAAGTAGCAGGGCTGAGGTCCAAACCCGGAATGTGACCCCTTCCAACACCTGAGCCAGTAACTACTACAGTCATGTTCCCAAGGTGGATATGTAAGCTGATTTACTAAAGCATGATGAGAAGCAGAACTGGCCAACATTATAATCCAAAGTTTGGGAAGCTAAGTTACATTCAGAAGGTCCCTGAGGGAGCCTGAAGCAGATCAACACACAGGAGAGCCCTGATACCCAGATGGGGTCACGTGTCTGCAATGGCTGGGCCTTGTCTCCCTTGCTAGCTATAATAGGAGAATGCCAAGTCTCAGGGCTCCTGTTTCAATGCCAGGCTGTTTATACAGTCCTTTTCCAGACACGGTCAAACTCAATTGGCCAGGCCTCTACCTATTAATTATAGTTCTATTCAATGGCGGACTAGTAAATGTTTTTTCTCTAGTAAAAACAAATACAACAAAAACAAAACAAAATAACCGCCCCCCACCCTGAATTCATAGTATTTGTGAAGTTCCGTGGTGTAAATACACCCACCAAAACTGATTTCAAGCTACCAGTGGGAAGAGGTGTGTACAGTGGCTCAAAGAGCAGGTGTGGGCAAGCTGTGGCACGCTGCTGTGATAATGTCCAGATGCCCTAAGGGAATTATGTGGTGTCCCCAGACTTCTCAGTAGCACATTTACCAAATTAGTCACAGCCACCGTATGTGAAATTTTTCAGTTTAATTCTAGGGAAAGAGCCTCATTTCCAAGTTCTTGGAGAACATTTTATTTTTACCCTCATATACTACCAACTAATACAGGCGTAAGGTGGCAATTAAGTGACTGGAAACTTGATGGGCTCAAGAAACACAAGATAGATTTCCTTTCCATGTTGCCAAAAGTTAAGTCCTATGGAGAAAAAAAAAATTGTAAGGAGTGGGGTATGGGGTATGTGGTGGACGAACACCATGGATATGAATAGCGACATGAGTACAGAAGAAGCTTCTGGAACCCCCACCCCCCCACTACACCTCACTTTGCTGTTCTGCCCAATTTAAAATGACAGAAAAAAAAAAAACTCTGTTGCTTAGTAACAGCCCAGGATGCGGGGGGAGACCAGTCAATACAATTCTGAATTAAGGCAACAACAGCCCACAAAAAAATCCATTTTGAGGATTTATAGGAAAACCAAAGCATACTTACAGTCTCATTGTTGGTGGGGAAGTCCCATTAGCTCTGGTATTGGATTATTTAAGGTGAAATATCTGGGATATGGATGTTTTTTTCTGGGAAGAATAATCTACTCTGAGGCCTTCAAAATCAATAGGCCACTTTGAAGGCAGACTCAAGCCATTATTGGTAATGTTTTGGTTGTGTTTGCAAATCAATTCAGCAAAAAATAGGACCATTTAGTAGTTCCCATGGAGGCCCTATCTGTCAATCTTGCAAGGAAGCATCTCCATGCACTGAAAGTGCCAGCACCTCCCAAGGGCTGTGGGGATTCTGTAGGGAGCCCGAAAGCTGAAACCAGCATGAAGGATTGAAAGATTTTCTAGACTGGCC
This sequence comes from Ailuropoda melanoleuca, assembly GCF_002007445.2. Taxonomy (NCBI): domain Eukaryota; kingdom Metazoa; phylum Chordata; class Mammalia; order Carnivora; family Ursidae; genus Ailuropoda; species Ailuropoda melanoleuca. The sequence goes on from NC_048223.1 coordinate 34,663,398, forward strand.
AACTGTCCCAGGTCACTTGCGACTCAAGGGTTTTCTGGGATGCTGGACGTCTACCACTAACACCAGGATAGTTCAGGGCAAACTGGGATGGTTGGTCACTCTAGATCCATGGTTGACAGCTGGGGTTAATTTTGCTCCCAAGGTGGAGGTGACTTTGCCCCCCCAAGATGAATATTTTTAGTATAAGTATGTCCCAAATATAATAAACCAATTCCTTGCTTATCTGAAATTCAAATTTAACTAGGCATCTTTTTAATTTCTTATCTTCCTAAATCTGGCAACCCTACTCCCAGAGGATACCTGGCAATGATTGGAGGCATTTTGGGTTGTCATAACCACAACTTGTGTGTCGGGAAGGGGGGCAGTGCTCCTAGGCTTTAGTGGGTAGAGACCAGGGATGTTGCTAAACTTTCCACACAACACACGACAGCACACCGCCCCCCCCCCCCCCCAANATCTGGCCCCAAATGGGAGCAGTACAGAGATCTCACATAAGCAAGCAGGGCAACCATGTAGCTCTATCTTCCTTGGGGGAACACCAGAAGACTGATATGTGCTTCTATGCTTACATGCGCACACACACGCACACACACACACACACAAGGAAATATGTAATATACACTCCTGACCCTTTATGCTGTCAGTAACCTAGAGTCAAACAGCCATTGGCGCTTAAGAAATGACTAGCAAAAGGCTTTCTCCTTGCAAGGCTGCTCCTTCCACACTCAGGGAGAGCAAGGCAAGGTGTGCCAGGGAACAATAGTGCAGAGAAAAGCTGAATCACTGTGATCTGCGGGGTGCCTCCATCTCCCCAGACTTTTGTGGTGACATTTCCTTGCACTCCTGAAGCTTGTTCTTGGCTTTGAAAACAGAGATTCAGAATGTCTTCATTGTTTCACACACACCGGTACTGGCCGCGCCTGGAGTTTTCCTGAAGGAAACTGTAGCAGCAGGAATTTTGTGTAATGCTATAATAACGGGGCTTTATCCTTTCAAAAATACATCCTTTCTCCTTGTTGCCAGCTCTCCCACAGCCCTCTGAAAAATGCGGCTCAGAAGTTACTGAGGCGTTTTTATGTTTTTCCTGTCTCTCTCTAGTTTGTGTCAGGCAACAGAGGACAACTATTCTGTAGTTCACATTCAGACACGCTAGCTCAATTGAATACGTGAGTGAATCGCTGAATCCAAGTGTCAATTCTGTACCCATTTCCCTATTACTTAAGAAATTAAATGTAAAAAAATGGCATCTGCTGAAAGGAACTGGTGAATTTGACTATTGTGCTTACTCATCTGTATGGAATTCATATTTAATCGGGACAGAGTTTCAGATGGGGAAGATGAAGGGGTTCTGGGCATGGTGATGGCTGTACATCAGTGTGGATGTATTTAATGCCAAGGAACTGTACACTTAAAAATGGTTAAAATGGCACATTTTGTGTTAAGTGTATTTAACCATAGTAAAAAAAAAAAAGAAACAGGGACTGATGGAATGGTATTCATCCAGGCATATAGTAAGCATTCAATAAATGTTTACTGATTGATCACTTACCTCAGGTTGGTCTGGATCTGTTTGCTTATTTCCCCCCAATACACTTGGCAACAGCCTCGTCATCCTGCGTTGTCCTCAGAGGGACATGAGCCTTGCCTGTGCCCTCTGCTTTCTATTCTTCACTCCAGCAATTACTTGAAGATAAGAATATGTTTTCTGTTTGGAAGTTACTCTTCATCTTCCAAAGTCAAATCCTGTTAAGTCTTCATCTCCTCCAAGTATGTATGTGATACTTGGGGACCTCTTGTCTTTCCCCAGAGTGTGGGGAAGGTATATGCCATTCCAGTCTGAATTTGGGAGCACTGATTCATCACATGTAGACTAAGTCTACATCAGCTGACAGTCCAGTGTGTTAACACTGTTCCACATTGATGATCCTAAAAGGAATTCATTTGTTTTTAAGTTTTATTTATTTACTTGAGAGAGAGAGAGCATGAGTGGGGAAGGGTCAGAAGGAGAAGAAGAGGGAGAGAGAGAATCCTCAAGCAGACTCCCCGCTGAGCACGGAGCCAGATGTGGGGCTCGATCCCATGACCCTGAGATCAAAACTCTGAGATTACGACCTGAGCTGAAGTCAAGAGTCTGATGCTTAACTCACTGAGCCACCCAGGCACTCTGCCCTGAGGAAGTCTTCTATTCCCAAAACGTATGCTCTGCACTCCATTGTAGCCTCCAGGGTTGTAGGCAGAACTGGGAATTCTCTTCCCCATTTTACACAGGAGAAGATAGAGACCCGGGAACATAAAATATCTGTCCCACAATCATAACCTGACTCAGTGCAGAGCAGGGACTCTCTCTCTGGCCAGCACTTCCTTCTCTATGTCAAGCTTTTCAAGGGAAGAGGGGTTTCTCAGAGTCACAGTTCTCTCTTTCACATATGACTCTAGATCTCTGCAAAGTATTTGACCATCAAGTAGAGAGGGGGAAAAAGCTGGTGTCTGACCAGACTCCACATCCAACACACACACACAACCATACACACATATATACAAATGCACACGAACATATACACACATGAACACACATGCACATACACAAAGGCACACGTATACATAACATGCATACACACATACATGAACAAACACACATACACTACTAACACATGAACACACACACACACAAGCAGCTATGAGATGACTGACAATGGCTTCAAACTGGAGCACAAGCTGTTTTTGGTGACTTTCTGGGTTCTCTCAGGAGTTGCTGGTAAAGCTCTCTGTGTGTGTGTGTGTGTCTGTGTGTGTGTGTGTGTGTGTGTGTGTGTGTCAGGGGCTGTTTCAGAGGGAAAGCCAACAATGGAAGTGAGCAGACCACCAAAATGGACAATGAGATGACCTTAAAGGCAGGAGGATTCAGGATAGTCCTGGAGGCAAGACTGCCTGGTTCATTCTCAAGGGGGTTCATTCTCAATCCTGTGTGTTGGCTAGACAAGATTTGAAGTAATTTCTGCTCAACTGCTGGCTGGCATCCCTCCCATCACTGCTCCACACCTACTTAAGCAGTCTTTTCTAAACCTGAATTTAACCATGTTGCTGTCTCTCAGGAACCTACATTATCACCTTCAGGGTGCAGCTCAGACCTGAAGCCAGCATGAAGACCTGGCCAGGTGCCCACTGTCTGCCAGCAGGCCAAGGCAGTTCTGGCCCAGTGCTCCCCTGCTCTCCAGCCATGCAGAGTGACCCACCCCTCCACTCACTGGGTCCTCTGACCCTTGGATCATTCTCTCTGCACTAGCCTCTGCTCATCTTTCCCCTTGAGAATGAACCTGGCAGTCTTGCCTCCAGGACTGACTCCTCCTGCCTTTAAGGTCATCTCATTGTCCATTTTGGTGGTCTGCTCACTTCCATTTCTCCTCAATGGGCCCAAGCACTGGAGGATGAGGACAGCGTGCAAGTCCCTTTGATTCCCCAGTTCCTAGCCCGGGCCTGGCCCCAGTAGCGCCCTTTTTAAACTTACTGAATAAAACAAAGAATGAACGGGTGGCTTCGAGCTCTGAAAGCATCTTTCTATAGAGGCAATGTTGAAAGTGACTCTGTGTTCCTAGTAGGCCACTAACCAGAGCTGAACTCTGACCCCTGTGAGGCTGCAACGGACTGGTTCCTCTACCCTCATGGAGAGGCAGCAGCAAGTTTGGGGCCTTGATCTCAGCTCCAGAGGCAGACTTGACTGGGTGGAAAGTCATTCCAGTGGCCTGGCCTGTAATTGGCTTAGAATCGATGGGCACCCCATTTTGGGCCATTGAGACTCAAGGAGGGAGTGGCTGGAAGAAAGTTCTCAGAGGAGGCTGTTGGCCACTGGCCTCTGAAGTCGTTTTGAGAGCAGAGAGGATGCAGGTATAAGATGAAGCTGGCTCCATAGTGGGCAGAGAAGAAGGCAGAGAGAGCTTGGGTTCCCGGGCAACTACTGGATCAATCCTTCAAATTGTCCACTTCTGACTTCCAGTACATGCACCAGGAAGAATTCTGCTGCTGGGAGCTGCAATAAGCTGAGGTTTCTGTTACCTGCAGCTGGAAACAGGGCTGATCTCTGTAAGCTGAAGAAACAGAAGCTTTATGTTTATTAAGGTTGTTTTACTTACACACGCCCGTGCCAAGCCTGGGGGGCGGGGGGGCCTCACAAAGTGCTTTTGGGTGACATGTTTTTGTAAAATTTGCAAAGGCATGGTAGTTTAACCGCAGTCCATCAAAACACACCTCTTCCCAATCCCACGTCCCCTCTGTCACACTGCACTGGGGTGGGGTGCCGTTGAGGCAGACAAAGGCAGTTTGAGGATCTGGCCCAGGGAGAGTGGAGTGGGTCACTCATTCAGTTGGGTGTGGAAGGGCATGGTTCACAGCCACTTTGGGGTTTAGCTTAAGTCATTCTGGATCATCCCGTGTGGGAACGACTTCTAAGAATTCTCTTACCACCCACAGAGCTGACTCACCGGGGGCACCGAATCGCAAAGGTGCAGGGCCTCAGATTGTCACATGGTGTGAAACACAGCCCAGAACCACATGGAGAGCAGAGGAAAAAGAAGATTTGAAATGTAGTCTGAGGAAACTCCTTCCACCTGCCAGATATGTGTAAGTGTGAGTGAAGGACTCAGTTCTCTGCAATGCCTCATCAAAACAAAAGTTCTCTCCCATCAAATGTGGTGGCATCAACCTCCCAGGAGGCTGCTCTGATGATGGTGTGGGTGACAGACTCATTAATGAGCGCCTCCGACTCAAAGCATAAAGATGAGCCATTGCATAAGAAAACTGAGGGGGCGCCTGTGTGGCTCAGTTGGTTAAGCATCTGCCTAGGGGTCCTGGCAGGGAGTCTGCTTCTCTCTCTCTGTCTCCTCCCCCCTGCTTGTGCACGCGTGCTTTCTCTCTCAATCTCTCATAAACAAACAAACAAACAAACAAACAAATAAATAAAGTCTTTAAATAAAACAGCCCCCCCCAAAAGGGAAACTTGAAATGCCCTGGAAGAATTCCCAGAATTTCCAACTTGGAGAAGATTCCCCAGGTTTAACAATCGTCCTGAAGACATCTGACCTTATCAGTAATGGGTTGTGAAGCTACAAGAAAACTTGATAAACTGTCAATAAGAAAAAATCCACTCAACCATATTAGAGGAAAAAACTTAAAGATCTTTCTATTGGCTCTGTAGAAAAATATTATAAAACTGTTGTCACGTCATGAGGCTATCAGAGAGAAAGCAGATAAATAAATGCAGGAAAAAAACTTTAAACAGGAGTCAGGTAGGTATTTAATAAAAATAATATGCTATTTTTCTGAATTTTGTGATGTTTGTGTTGTCAGTTTCAATATTTATAATTTGTTGGCATTTCTTTTCTCATTTTAGATATTCGTTGTCGTGCCTAATTTTTTATTAGTAATTTTGTGTTGTTTCCTAAAGAGAGGTCCCTGCATTGTATGAGCATAAGGCCCCACAGCACATGGGTCTGCTCTGACTGGTGGCCCTGAGGCAGCAGAGCCCACCTGAAGGAGGCACTGTCTACATCCCTCCACCATGAGTTTAGCCAGAAGAATCTGTCTGGGGACTCAGAGTCACCACTGGCTGTGGCCTCTGGCAGCCACTTTGGCCACACAGTGTTGTTCTTGATGCATAAGGAATGTTCCTAAGGGCTAGCATGAGAACAATCTGATGTTCTAGAAGCAGGGGGAACATGGAACATACCCCCAACGTCCAACTGTGCCCCAGGCTGGAGGGAAGCAGCTCTCAGGGTGGTATCCCAAGGTTGCTGGCATGAACAGCAGGAGTTTTTAACCTGGGCTCCATAGACTCCTCCCTTCAAGGGCCCAAGGGTAGAAGTTAGAGTGGGTCTGTGAACTTGGCTAGGTGACCATTACATCTTATTTCTACTATCTTCTAGGTAAAATTTAGCATTTCCAGCAATTATCAACATAGGCAATAAAGTGTAGTATTAGTAGGACCGTCACCAAGTGTTTTTCTATCCCATTAATGTTTTTGAAGTTATTTTAAGATACCATTAAGTTCACCATTACTTCAAATAACAGTCATGACTAGACCTGCTGCTAGACTTTATTTAATGTGTTAACATAGAAACTATGCAGTGCTGCGCTGCAAATTATATTTTATATTTTAATAATGATTTCAATGTAATTAGCTTTCTTTATAATCTATTATTTTATTTAATTCACTTAAAAACTTTACTCTGAGAAGGGGTCTATGGGGTCTATCTCCTAGTGGGGTCCACAGCACTGGGAAGGTTAGGAAGACCTGTGGTCGAGGAAGTTGCAAGTCTAGAGAGATAGGGTAGTAGACAGGATAAGGAAAAGAAGAGCAAAGTATTACCTAGATGGCTAGCTTTTGGCCCTGAGTTGAATTTTTCAACTCTACGTAGTCATGCATGCATTCATTCAAGGAATATTCAATGAGCATCTACTATGTGGTGAGTTAATCTAATCCAGTACTCCTTTTATGAGGCAAGCAGCATTATTAAACCCATTTTACAGATAGAGCAAGGAAGGATTAGGGAGGTGAAATTACTTGCCAGAGTCACATGGTTGCTAAGTGGGAGAGCAGGACTTTTGTGAGGCGGGCTTCCGTGGCTGGGGGGCCCCTCTGTCTCTGTAACCTTCATGCCAAGCTAACTCTCCTGGTGAGGGATTGAGTGCCCCGACAGGGAACATGAGGAATTGTCATCTCAACCAGCCTGTGGAGAGGCAGGAAGTCTACGTGGAGGAGGCAACAGTGGCACTGAATTTTGGTATTTGAATAAGAGTTTCCTGGTGCCTAAAAGGCAGCTGGAGGACTGAGGCAGGCTGCCCAGGTAGAGGAAGGGGCTGGGAGCAGGAAGAGGGGCGTTATGGAAGAGGAGTCAGATCGAGGACTCAAGGAGCATCTTGGACTCCTCCTCTAACACCTCAGAGTCTGGAACTTGTTCTAGCCACATGGTTGGGGAGGCAGGATTCTGAGTGAGGGCCCAGGGTTCTCTTTTGGCCACTTGGGGTAACTAACCATCCAAGTTTGTTGGGACTGAGATGTTTCCTGGGACATGGGACTTTCAGTGTGAAAACCGGAAAAGTCCTGGAAATCAGGATGAATTAGTCATCCTAAAAAGCAGGAAGGATTGCTTTTCTGGCAGGGGAAACATTGCTCTCCTCTCTTCAAGTCCAGGCAGAGGAGGTGATGTCCATCCTCAGCTCCTGAGGTGATGGCTGTTCAGCTTCTTCCTCATTTTCCTGCTTCGCTCTGCTCTTGGATTCAAAAGAACGAAGCTCCGCCCACCCTGGTCACAGCCTGGCATTTCCTCCAGAATACTCATAGGGTCTGCACCCCAGAAATAATTGTTGATTGCATGAGTGGGGTCATCACCCTTGGGACGGCAGCCTCTTTGGCACTAAAAACCAAGTTGGCATATGGGGTGTCAGCTCAGGCCTCACAGAGCCCACAGACCAGCCAAGGTACCTACAAACCCCTTTAAGTTATTTCTTTCTCTTTTTGGTTTTTTTTTTTTTTTCAAGACAAGAGCAGCCCAACCTTCTCAAACGTCACTGGGTTGCTTGTGAAAATGCAGATTCCTAGACCTATACCTCTAGAGATCTGAGTTCAACATGCCGGGGTGTGGTCCAAGGAAGCAGACTGGACACAAATTCTTTTGGGAATAATGGCATAGGAGCCCTCAGACCCTGGAAAAGAGAATTTAAAATGCACCCAGAAATTCTACCTTTTGGAATTTATCCTAAGGGCAAATACACAAAAATGAATTTAAGAGAATTATTATTTTAATGTGGTTAAAACAGAAAAACTTGGGGAAAAAACTAAATATTGATTAAGTAAAATTTGGTATTTCTATGCAATGAAGTGCTAGGTAGTCATGAAAAACGTTATTGTAGACCTCTACTGCACTGGAAAGATGTCCAGCATTTATTTTTTTTAAGACTATTTATTTTGAAATAAATTCAGATTTACAGAAAAGTTGCAAATATAGTGCAGAGAGTTCTAGTATACCTTTTACGCAAACCTCCCTGGATGTTAGCATTCTATATAACCACGGCATATTTATCAAAGCTAAGAAAGCAATCAGCATTCATACAATCTTATTTATTAAACCATCCACTTCATTCAAATTTTACCACTTTTCCACTAAAGCTCTTTTTCTGTTCCAAGATCTGATCTGGACCACTAGGTTGCATTTAGCTGTCGTGTACCCTTAGTTTTCTACAATCTGTGGCAGTTTTCTCAGTCTTGTTTTTCAAGACCTTGACACTTTGGAAGAGGACCCTCGGAGAGGTCTCACCCCCTGACAAGTGGGAGTTGGGGGATAACTTCCCAGTCTCCTGTCCTTGAGGGACTGCTTACAGTATGCCTTATGTGGGCTCCCAGAATTCCCTGGGAGGGTCAGACTTTTGGTTGCCCCACAGTGATAACCTGTGGCCACTCTGTGTTGGCTGTCTTTCCTACCTTCCTACTGGTATCTACAGGGACCACCTCCCAGATAAACTCCATGCACTCCAGTCCTAGTCTCAGAATCTTCTGCTGAGAGGAGGAGGGCATTCCAGCTTAGGTAGTACCATTGTTTCTGAAGCTCAGTTTCCATTTTGAGCCATGTGTTCATGTCATCCACAGGAGAAGACTGTCATGATCTGAGTCTTGCACACCTAGTCAGAGGGCTTACAACCAGACTAACCGGGGATGTTTAACCTGGGGAAGATTTTGAAGAGGTAGGCAAGGTGTCTTCAAATGCCCAGAAGATACCTCATAAAAGGAGGATATGTTTTCTCCACTCCAGAATGGGGCACTGATGAGAACTCCATAAGTCATAATGAGTGACCCCACCAAGCTACTAGCTTCCTTAGGCAGAGATTGGGTTTTATTCAACTTGCCATCCTCAGTAACCAACATGGTGGCTGTCACAAAACAGCGGCTTGTGGGAGACATTTGTGGCTTCCTCCCCAGCATCCATTCCCCCCCGTCCCGCCAACATCCTCACTTTCTTTTAGAGAGTTTATTCCTCCTTCATTTCAGGTTTTTTTTTGGTTTGGGTTGGATGGACAATACCCCTTTCTCACCCCAACTCCATATCTCATCCCTCTGGCAGCAGTGATTGGTCCAAGAGAAGGGCACCTGTCTCAATTGATATTTTTTAATTCAGGTATAACTGACATATAACATTATATTGGTTTCAGGTGTATAACATAATGGTTCAGTATTTGTGTACACTGTGAAATGATCACCACAATAAATCTAGTTAACATCATACATGACTCAATTTGAGCCAATAAGAGTGAATCTTAGGACTTTGAGAAAGCTAACAAAAGAGTTGCTCCTGATTCTTCTAGAGCCTGAGATAAGAGGCTTGGAACCTCAGCAACCATTTTGCTAATATGAAGGATAATCCAGGAGCTACCAGGATTGCTTGAGGATACGTGAGGCAATAACATGACAGACAAATTGGAATGAGAACACCACCAGGTCCTTTATGGCATTTTTAAACTCTGAGATAAGCCTCTCTTGAAACTGTTTTTTTTTAAATGCCTTTTGGGGGGGTAGGTCAATTTGATTGGGGTTTCTGTCATTTGTAAAACTATGTCATACAAAATGAATCTATACTAACACATGTTTGCTGATGGGTGAATGGTATAAAAATGAAGTGAATTTCAGGAAGTTTGAAAGAGAGCTTATTAAAACTCAGAGCTCTGAAATATAGAGCAGAATGCCCCCCTGAGGTAATATGTTTCATATTTCCAAGTGTATGTGGATAGGCTGCATCACCATTCTGTCAGGGGTACTGAAGAAGGAATCCCCGTGGGAGGAGATGGGTCTATATGAATGCAGAAATAGAACCTTTTCCACTGTTAACATTCCGTCAGTGTGTAAAAGCAGCAAGACCCCACAGCAGATGGAAAGCTGAGAAGTGTTTCCTAAAGAGGCTCCACAATTTGAGGGTGATAATGCAATATAAAACTATATTTGGGGCCTAGCTGGTCTCAGTTACTCCACACTCCTGGAACATTCCAGGCTGGGGGAGGTAGGGGAAGAATTCTGAGTGACAATGAAGAGAATGTCAAATGGCATTAGAGTTGGGTGACAAGGGCGCCCATAGCTTCCATGACTGAGTAGGACTTGGTGGGGGAAGCTGGTCACTAGCATCAAGATCCATGTGAAGGTGTGGGCAGCTCATGGCCCCAGTCAACTCTTTACTTGCTGACAGGTGTGCAGTAGGCCCTAGAGGAAGCCTGTTCTTACCTCCGCATACACATCAGGAGAGTTTGCTCAAGAGAGTGGATTACAAATTAAAAGCGTATGAAAGAGTAAGCATCTACCCACATTTGTTACTGATTGATTTTCTTCCCTTTCTTTTCAACTGGTTTCGAAACTTAAAGATAATTTATGGTGGAATTATTTGGTTCTTTTTTTTTCTTATTCCATGGGGTTTTATCTTCTTGCAACCTGGTATATCCACATATATGAAGCCAAGCCCATACGCAAGGGCTTAGGGAAACAAGGGTCTGCCAGATCCACTCTTCCACAAATCCTGGTCTGCTGCTGGCCCCTGGTGTGATTGTAGGCAACATATTTACCTCTCTTAGCACTTCTTTTCTCATGTATAAAGCTGAACCCACCTCACAGAACCACCATAACAATAAAATAGGAAAATTAGACAACAATCTTGGTATACCCTAAGTGCTCAAATAGTGAGAGACATAAAATATTGGATCTTGAAGGGCCTCTCTGATGCTTCAAAGGATGACATAATTCATTCAAAGCCTCATTCCATGGATTATAGAAGGCCCAAGTTTTCTCAAATTCCCTGGGCTTTTCTGCTGTTTCCAAGTGTCAGCCAAGGAGAGGCTGGAAAGACAGGTGGGTTGAGGCCAAACAGAGAACATGTATGATGACAGAGGGTAACAAGAGGGAAAGGTGTGGACTGTGGCAAAGGAGAGAGGGTAGGCCCTGCCAAAGACAGCAGCTGCTCTTGGCTCCAGCCAGTGGTTGTCAGGCAGTGGGGGTTGATTGATGTTGGTATGACTTAAAAGAAAAGCCAGAAAGTTGAATGATTTTTTCCCCTAAATTCTTTTGATTTTTAGAAGTCTTATGGTAATTAAAAAAAATTAAAAGCCGTATAGACCAAACAAAATAGAAGCCAGGGTTGAATTTGGCATGCCATCAGTTTGCTACATTTGCTTTGAAGTCTGGAGGTCAGCCTGTGAGCTCCAAATGTTAAGGCCACCTGGCCTCTGGCCCTGCTCTCTGTCCCCATGATTCTCCATCCATCCTCTTGAATACTGCAAGGCAGGGACAAATACTTCCACGTGTCAACAGCTGAAGACACGATGTGAAAACCATCAAGGGCAAGAGAAACAAGAGCAAGCAGGGAGATCAAAGTTTCTGAAGCCCTCCCCCTCCTTGCAGACATTCTGTTTCCTTGGAGGCTGAAAGTCAGCCTGCTTCAACTCCGTTCACTTCAATTAAATTTTCTCAATATTACCACATGACAAAGACTAAGCTAGGCCTCTGGGATTTTTTTGTCCTGCCTACTGTGTACCTGGGACAGAGTTAGGTGTTTTAACCACCCTGGCACACAATGAACCTTGTGTGGTAGAAAGTATCTTTTCCATTTTACCTGGGGAGAAACAAAGGCTCAAGAGTGGTGAGCAACTTGCTAGCCAGGGACAAAGCTAGGCTTCAAACCCTGATCTGTAGATCTCCAGACTCCTTAAATTTATCCCACCACTGGTTTTTTGGACACAAAAAGGCAAGTGTGAAAATTGCAGCAAAGGAAATAAGCAGTCCAGTGGAGGTTAGCCAGTGGTGTGGTGGGAGGAGAGAGAAGAGAAGTGTTCACCCTGGCTGTCTTGTGCTTCAGGGTGCACATGGATCACCTCTGGAGCTTGTCAGACTGGGTTCTGGGTCAGCAGCTCTGGGATGGGGTTCCAGGGTCTGTGTTCCTACGAAATGCCCAATGGGGGCCCATGCTGCTGCTCTGTCTGCCACACTTTGGGAAGCAGGGCTCCAACCCCTGATCTCTATCTTTTGAGAAGAGCCACTTGTTAGGAACCATGGAAAGGCAGGGGTGTGGTTGGTCCGTGTGAATCCACCACAACTCCTGGCAAAGCAACTCTACCCCTGTCTGCCATTGTCCTCTGAGGTCAGGTGAGTGGGACATGTACACACACGGCACTATTACGAGCCTGTGGGTATGGGGCACCCACTAGAGCCTTGCTGTGATGCAGCTCAGGATGGCACCAAAGTCAGGAAGAGGCAGGTGTGCCTCTGAGCCAACTGATCAAGGTGCTTTCTTGCTGAAGTACTAAAATGAAGTAAAGCAGCTGTGGTAGATGCTGGTGGTGTCCTACCTGAATCTCCTTCACCATGGAGGTGCCCATTCCCAGCTGCTGTATGTACTGTTTCCAAGGTGCTCACAGCTGCCTCTTCCAGAGAATAGACCTCAGCAGAATGGGAGCTGACTCTCCCAGAATGCTACTCTATCATGCTTCCCTTCCCTCTCTACTTATGGACAGCTTGTAGACAACAACTGAATGATGAAGATACCAAAGCCCATTGCCCTTGACCTCTAGGAGGAGCCAAGTCTGTGGTGCAATTAATGCTCCAGAATTCCTCATGGGATAAAGCTGGAGCTGGGACCACTTCCTTGCTTAGTAGAATCCCCTATCCCATCCTGTTTCCCTTGTTCCTCTTCTCCTGAGGGCATTCTTCTAATAAACCACATATACCCAAATCCCTGTCTCAGGCTCTGATTCTGCCTCTGGGGAGCCTCTTCTAAGGCATGAGCTCATGCAGATGGATCCTTCTGTCCTCACAAAGACAGTGTGAGATGAGTGTCCCTATCCCAATTTGACAGATGAGCAAATTGAGGCTCAGAGAGAAGTCACTGGCTGAATGCCCGCAGCTGGTAAGAGTGGGGCTGGGACTGGCATGTAGGTGTGAGCTCCTGTGCTTTTGCCCTTGGGCCCACTGCCAGAGCCTCTTTATATTCAGTCTTTGACCCCTCATCTGGTGCCTCCCAGTGAGGACTCAGTATGAGTAGGACAAGGCAGGAGCCTTTGGAGCTGGGCTTCTCTGTGGCCCTGCCCTTGGGCCATACATACAGGTAAAGCTGTGTGGGCTCCCAGAAGGCCCAGGGAGAGGGGACAAAGGGTGGGGAGGGGGAGACTCTGACTGCCTCCAAACTGATTCCTGCACTCCGAGCTGACTCCCTTCAAAAACGTGTTTTTTTGTTTTGCTTTGTTTTGTTTTGTTTCATTTTTACCTTTCCCCAGTTTGTTTTATCCAAATTACATTTCCTCCCTTCCAATTCTTCACCGGGCACATCCTTGCTGGAGGGAACTGTGCCTAGATTTTGCTGTGTACTATGACGGGAACCAGAACACTTGGGTGAAAGGAGACAAAGAGCAAATCCACAGACACCACCTTCTGAAGGGTAGGTGCTCATGGTTGCCAAGAACTTCGAGGCTACTGTCCAATTTGGTTCTCAGTTATCATTACACACATTTTACAGATAGGGCTCAGGACTCCTTAGGGTCTTCCAAGTCTGGGATTCCCGATTTCAGACAGGAGAGGTGATCATTAAGCTGCAGCAGGGGGCACTCCGTGGAGTTCACAGCAGCAGAAACACAGCCCCAGACTTCAGTCAAAGGGGGTAAAGACCTCAGGCCAGAGACAGTGGAGGAGGGGGAGAAGTGAGGGATTTGGGAAACCTAGGCTCCAGTGACAGCCTTCCAAGAGCAGGATCTTGGCAAGCTTCCCAGGCTAAATTTCACCCGTGAAGGTGCAGGCCAGGAACCTCGCTCTTCAGCCGCAGGAGCTGTCTGAGTTAGAAGCTTCTCCAATGGAACCCAACAGACTCAGAGCCCTGGTCTTGTGACCATCTTGTTTCCAGTTGCTTGAGCTCGCTTGCTCTGTGACATCCTGACCTAGGCAGTGGCCTTTCCCAGATGCCAAACAGTGACATGAATGGCAACGGTAAGCTTTGCATGCTAGTTTTATATCTCATCAGTGAGGACGTGTCAGGAGATTACAAGGCCAAGACAGGCAGGCATTTGGGGTGAGAGGAAGCATTCTGGACTTTTGGGATTAAGTTCTTGGATCCATCGTCTTGGCAGGAATGTGTGCGTGGTCACCCTGGGCCCCTAACAGTGAGTCTTTTAGAACTGCCAAAGTCCTGTTTCTCTAGCTTTCTGGGCCACCAGAACTTGGTCTGTAGCAATCTCTGCACCATTCTCTGTGGATGTTGGAGGAAGGGGTTTACTGCTTCCTAGTCAGGGCCCGTGTTAGGGACAAGATCTGGTCAGCTCTGTAATTCAGGCTTGAAAAGACACAAGTCACAGCGGAAATCCTGGGTGAGCATAGTTCTGTGGGAACTATAAGTATGCATTACTTCTCCCGACCCCCAGAGTTACTAGAACCATGCCCTGCTGCCCTAATGAGAACCCCAAGGGTGCAGACATCTCCCCTGGCCTTGTTGGAACTGACTTTGAAGGCAGAAGAGGTTAAACATGTGTTTTAAGATTCAGGCAATTAGAGCAACCTTGCAGAACCCTTGACACCCAGAGGATTTATATTGGATGTCTTCTAATATTAACATGATCAAATGCAGTTGGGCACCAGGGCACCTGATTCTCCAGGATAGAATCTTCTGGTTTGGGACTTAGAGAAGACAGTGTGATGCTTGGGGACCAGACCTTGCTAGGAACATATTATCAGGAAATGAAAGAGCCCAAGAATTAGAGCCCTGTGCTTCTATTTTAAAAACATGCCCCAAAGGCATGCTTTAAATAGAGAGTGGGCACACACAGAACTTTATTCACAGGAAGCCCTGAAGGAGAGGGCAAACCCCAGCAGTCCCCGATGGGGCAGAGAGAGGCTGGAGAGCCTGTGGTCAACAACAGGAGGGGGTCTCCCAGAGTCGTCCAGTGCCAGCCACATCAGCATCTCTGGGAACTTGCTAGACAGACACCAGTCTGGCCTCCACCCCACCACTGCCAGCTCAGACACTGTGGCTGATTGCGATGCCTACTTGTGTCTGAGAACCACTATTCTACGTCTAACGAGGGGACCAGATCCAAACTGCAGATGCACTTTTATTGACTGGTGTAGCATTTGAAATCATTTGAACTGGTTTCCAGTGTTTCAAAATGGGTATTTTTATACGAAAATCCACATTTCTGGCTTTTCTTAGGGGAAAAAAATCAGAAGACCTAGCAACAGGGGATTCACATACCTGCTTGGCAATAATTATGCGGAGCCGAGAAGAAGATAGTGCTCTTAGAAAGGGCACCAGCCCTCCCAGGAGCAGCGGCCCCTCATTACCCACCTCTCTTCACTCAATCCTGTCTGGAGGTATTTGACCTGTTGGCCCGTGACCTATATAATGTCTAGTGTCATCTCAGGCTGAAATTCATTCCACATGCATTTGCTGACCACTTACACAATAGGATGGGCTTTCTGCTGTCCTTTCTCCCTGACCCTTCCCATTATCTCCCACCCCCAGAACAGACACACCCACCCACAGCTACCTGTACTTTTTTTCCTAGATGGGGAAAACAAGGAAAGACTTGGTTAGTATAATACCCAGAATGCAGCCATACGAGTCAGTTAACACCAGCAAAAGAAAAACGGTTTCTTTGCTTCGCCTACATTACTCCCTGACCTCACTGTTGAGAAAATAAACTTATTATCATGTTCAGAAAAGAAGGGACACTGCCCTTCTGTTAGGCTTGTGAGGGTTTTTATCTACAGCTTGGAGGTCATCAGAGGTGGACAAGTTCATTCAGTGGCTGGGATGGCTGGGGACAGGTGACTGTCTTCTCTGTGTCCAACACTGGGCCAGGCTCTGAGATACCTGTGAGGCCCCAGGCTGGGGTGTGGATGGTCACTTCTGAACTGTGTCAACCCCACTTGCTTCCCAGGGCTGCTTCCACCCTCTGCTCTGTGCTGACTTTCCCCCTTGGCTCAGGCCTGGCCTCCCTCCTCTCCTACCCTGAACCACTTTTTGTATGAGTGGCAGACTTTATCAAAGTCTGATGGTGGCAGATGTTTTGTTTTTTTTAAATTACAAATGACTTAAACTAATATGGGATATCCCTGATCGTGGCAACCCTGTCTTCACCAGACCAGCCCCGCAATCCTCTCCTCCCATCTCTGCTTCTCATCTCTACCTGCTCACCTGATTCTCTCCCAGCCCCAGTTTCTGGTACCTTTTTTTGTGCAGAGCATGTTAGCTGCTGCCTTGTTTCATTGCCTTCTTGTAGACTCTTCTCCAGGTGCCTCTCCCTCACCCAAAGGGACCCATCACAATAGTTTCCCAAACAAATGCAGCAAAAGGATGCTGGTGCCAGCCAAAAGAGCAACTTTTTTCACCCTGCCAAGACTATTTTGCAGTTGAAGCCTCCAAGACTTGCAGAAATTAAGCAACCCAGCCAGACACACACCTTCTGGTCCACCTGGTTCTTGCCTCCCCCAGGAAGCTGGAGACTCAGAAGCGTGAGTGGGGGTGGGGAGACCGGTCCTGCTGTTCCCTCTTCAGGACATGAGGCTCCTCTCCTTCCAGGGCTCCCTCTTTTAAGTAAGGTCATAGAGGAAAGGGTCTGAAGCAGCTGGCATCCCCTTAATTTGCTCTTTAGGGAGAACGGCCATGGGGCCAAAGTGCCGGCTGTCAGCTGGCTCCATCTCTGAAGTGATAGCCAGCCCGGCACACTTTTCTCAGTTTAACACACCACCAGGTACATTGTACCTCATAGCTCAGAATCAATAAAGTCAAGGCAATTTCCTTAACGTGCCATCAATAAGAGATTATGGAAGGGGGAGGGTTTTCCTTAGAAGCTAATGCCTTACTAAAGTTCAAATGAGGCAATATATAGTAAAATAAATTCCAGTTCTATTTTCACTCCTTGCAATTTTAGTGGAGACTAAATGAAATGGAACTGTGTTGATCCTAACTCGTTCAATATATCTTCACTTCCTAAGAACCAAGGTCATTTTTACCTTCATGGGAAGGGAGGCAAAATATAAAATACTCACCCATACCGAACAGAAATGCATTTGCAGGTTTTTGAAAGCTGGGTAGATGACTGATATATTATGTAATTCATTTCATGGCATAGCTGAATGTGTTTTATAGATAGTGTTTAACCTTGCCAATTCTGCTCTGAGATAATCCCCCTTCTGAGGATAAAAATCATATATCTAACATAAAAGGAAAGGTTGGGAGAGGAAAGCAGCATAATGTGTTCCGTTCAACAGATAACCAGAAGTTGCTTACACAGAAAGATGATCAGAGCAAGTTCATTACTGCTTTGCCTTATTAGCTAATAATCATGTTGCTACTGATCAGAAGTGAGGTAATAACCACTTGAGTGGCATTGTGCTACTTAATGACAAAATATATCCAGTGTTGCATGGCAGGGTGGTGTGTGGGCAGTGGCACAGAGTCTAGGCTAATCTGCCTTCTTGTCGCATATGTGTTCTGCACCCTTGGTAATTCGCTTAATGCCTGTGAGCCTCAGTCTCCTTGTTTGTGAATGGGCATAGCAATAACCGCTGTAACATTTAATGGTTATCCATCCCCATTTCCCTTCCTTCTCCTTTCCAACAGAGCCCTGACTTTGTTCAGGTTTCCCAACCCCTAATTCCATAGAGGAATCTCGTTTTATCCCAAGCAGTCCCAGCAGTCCCTCCCTGGAGAATGTTATTGGTCCAGGGAAGGGTGGCTGCTTTCTTGCAGCCACATGAGGAACTAGATTGATGTGAAGGCAGTAGTGAGAATGGTGAAGCATTGAGACAGAAGGATCCTGGGTCCTTGATAACCTCATTGATTGGGCTGTGCCTAGAAACACCCTTCTTCTGGTTTCCAAGTAGAAATAAATTTATTATTTATTTTAAAATTATTATTTAAAAGATAAATAAAATTATTATATATTTTTACTGTTATTTCAAACCTAGGTTTTCTGTTACAGGCAGTCCAATGCATTCTAACTGATAAATGTTTCAGGAGGCCAATGCAAGGATTAAGGGGGAAAGAATCTATACACAGGGATGCACAGTGAAAATTTCTGTGATGGTGCATGTTCTATATCTACACTCTCCAATGCAGTAGCCACTAGCCACATGGCTGTTCAGCATTTGAAATGTGACCAGAGAAACAGAAGAAATAAATTTTAATTTTAATTAATAAAAATTGGACATTTAAATAGTTACATGTGGCTAGAGACTATTGTGTTGTACAGCACAGATCTATAAAATCATCTGGCACAGCATCTAGAACCTAGTAGGGGTCCATGAATGTTGACTCCTCTTCCTGTGTCCCCCACACCCCCTCTGCACCTCTCTGAAAACTCATTTAGTCACCAACTTCTGAACAGGTAGCAACAAGAGCAGGACATGTTCATTTCAAGGGTAGAGAGAGCCAAAGGTTGGGAAGACAGCCAGGTTTAAGGGGCAGACCTAAACAACAGTGTTTGAACTTTGTTCCTACTTAGTTACCTCTTAAATCCAGGACTTCGTGTTGTTGGAAACCCCCCAAAAAGCTGGCCCTTCCTGATGTACGCATGTGGACAAGAGTAGAACTCAATGTATAGACTTACCAGAACTTATCAGACTTACCAGAACACTGCCAGAGAATTTAACAGCACAGCAGGTATGGTAATGTCTTCCTAAGATCCCTGGTCTTTTGAGAGCTGATGTCTACAAAGCACGTAAGCATTAGGTGGTATGTTCCATGCTGTGACCACTGTATCTCCCATCTTGACAGATAACGTCACATCACCGAATGGCCTTCAGAAGGAATCCTGGGCTGCAGGAGATGGGCTCCTTCATTGAGTGACTGGGAGCAAGGCTTGTTTTCTATAAATCTTGCTCATTGTCATTTGCTGTCACCTAACCCACCCTCCACCTTTATTCCTATATCAACCCCTGCCTCCCCTCTGCCTCCAACTTAGCCACCACCTGGAAGCTGTTTCATGCACAGAAGAGAAATATTAGGGTCCCTATAACCCAGGCCAGTGACTGTCCAGGATGTTAAGGGGAAAAAATGCTTGCTAAAACTCCCAATCCTACCAAGGCTGGGAGTGTGGTGCATCCAAAGACTGGCTCAGCCCTACGGGCTTTGTAGGGGAAGTATGCTACTGTTGGCTTCCCAGTAGACAGGAGTAGTGGATTCAGAATTTTCTGCATTTTTGGTGTTTGCCCATTTAATTTTTTTTTAAATTGAGGTGTAATATAAAATAAAGTACAGACATCTTAAATGTACATTTTGGGGGTATCTTTTTATATATACACACATGTGACTCCCACCTAGAGCAAGGGATCCTAATCCATATCTTCCTGCAAAAGGAATCACTTTTCTGATTTCTATCACTATAGACTGGTTTTGCCTTAACATTTATGGAATCCTAGAGCCTCTCTCACTCAATATTATGTCTGTGAGTTACACCTAGATGGTTGCATGTAGCAGAGTGTATTCTTTTCCATTCCTGCATAGTATTCCATTGTACTGGATGTACCAGAATTTATTTATCCATTCTACTGTTGCTGGGCATTTGAGCATTTCCCAGCTTGTGGCTATTATGAATAAATTCACTATAAACATCCTTGTACATGTGTTTTGGTGGATGTACACACTTATTTTAGTTGGGTTTATATCCAAAAGTGGAATTGCTGGGTTGAAGGCCATGTAGGTTTAGCTGTAGTAGGGACTTTCAACATTTTCCAAAGTGATTACACTAATTTATACCCCCAGTAGCAGTATGTTAAAGTTCCAGTTTATTCACATCCTAACCAAAATTTGGTAATATCAGTTCTTTTAATTTTAGTCAGTCTTGTATGTTTGGTAATTCTGGTGGAAGTATATTGCCAGGTTTTGAAGCTCCAAGTCAGAGGTTGGCAAACAGGGCCTACAGGCCAAATCCAGCCAGCTGCCTGTTTTTTTAAATAAAGTTTTATTGAAACACAACCATGCTCGTTCATCTGTGTATGTCTATCGCTACTTTTGTACTGACATAGCCAAGTTGAATAGCTGCAACAGAGAATGCAGGGCCCACCAAGCCTACCACAGCTGGCCAGTTACAGAAGAAATTTGCTGACCCCTATTTAAAGCAGGTGGGTCATGGAAAAGTCATTTTGGTAATCATAAGCCTCTTGTTGCTGTCCTCTTGGCTTTATCTGCCAGTGGGGACAGGTGTCCACGTGGTATGGTGCCATGGTGCCTTGGTGCTGGGATGGTTACAGAAAGCTGGCATGTTGATCCCCTCAGCCCCTGGGGCAGCTGAACAGGGGATAGGGCAGTTGGAACTCCTGGGCGGGTTTTCTGTGATTTTGAGTGGCCTCAAAGATTTGTCCCAGTGTGTTGTATAATTGCCTGTGTGTGCCGTGACTTGTGAAAGGTTGGGACACCTTCAAACAGGAGTCCATACCAGTTGTCTTCATTATCTCACGCCTGTACCTTAACAACCTCCCAATTGGCTTCTACCTATCTCTACTCAGGGAAATCACAGATCCAGGGGTTTTTTTCCCCCTCAAGTCCTCATTTTTCTTAATCTCTCTGTGGCATTGGACACCCTTTGCTGCCCTACATCAAAACACTTGCTGACCTTGCCTGTATAATAATTATGATGCTGATTAGCATTCACTGAGTTCCTCCTCTGGGATGCAAGATTTACATAGAACATCTTAACTGTTTCTCACAACAGGCAGACATGGTGAGTACTGTCACTTCAGATTTACATGTGAGGGAACAGTTTCGGCAAGTCTCAGTTCCCAGCCAGGAAGTGGAAAAGCAGGGATTCGAACCTTGGTGTGGGGGACCTGACTGCCAATACTTGCCAGGTCAGTGCTCCCTCTAACCACATGATGCTATTGTTCTTCCTCAGACCTTAAGGATTTCTCTTTTGTTACGGCTTTTGCTCCTTCTGCTGTCCCTTAACTGTTGTTTTCCCCAAGGTTCAGGCCTTAACCTCTTCTTTTTTACTGCATACTCTTTTCTCTCACAGTCTGGCTCACGCTTTCAATGTTAACATTGATCCTGAATGTGAATTAATATTGATTTTTCCAAGAGTGTTCAGGGGACTTTAAATAGGGTGCCTTATTAAATCCTCAACATAACCCTGCAAGGTCAATGCTGCACCCACTTTGAAGTTGAGAGGAGTCCATTGACCTGGGTGAGGCCACTCGGTTGGAGGATGATGAGAGTGGGCAGCTCAAATCCAGCTCTGTGATGATTACTAAAGCCCATGAGTGGCACCCCCCCCCGACACGAATGCCAGGTTGGGACCCCCAACCACCTAGAAGCTGTGTCTGCTTATATATTTCATTAAGACCTTGAACATTACATGTTTAAAACAAAACTCACTTTTCCTTCATCCTCCTCTATGCTTTCTCTGCCTTATAGATTCCCTATATGTTGATATCTACAAGTGACCTCGGATTCCAGATTCCCCATTCTCTTCCTACATGCTGCCAGCCAGCTCCAGGTCCAGGCACTGTTTTCTGTCCCCCGACACCATACCCAGCCATCTAGATCACAGACTCTTTCTCTGGGTCCTCATGCCTCCTTGTCTGCACTGTTCCTTCTGCAACCCAGTGCAATGCCCACATGTAATGTCACCTACCTGCTTTCATCTGTCTGCCCTGGATCCACTTGGGCTTCTACTTATCCCATTAGGGCAGGTAGACCGTTCAGTGTTCTTTCACAGTAGTCCTCAAACTTGCCTGAGCCTCAGAATCAACTGCATTCTTTTTTTTTCCAGGTGGATTCCTGACCAGACAATCCAATTCAGTGAATCTGAAGTAAGGTTGAGAACTTTCATTTTTAACAAGAACCTCTGGGATTGCAATGCAGGAGGCCCTCTGTGTTAGTCTGAGGGTTACTGGTCTGCTGCAGCCCTTTCTCCACAGATGGTAGCTGTAAGCCAGAGGGAGTGGGCTGGCAGGACAAGTGGCTAGAGAGCTGTGTGCTTCTGGCACTCGACTCTTGCCTCTTGGTTCTCTTACACCTTCGTCTGGGCCTCCTCCAGCGCTTCCTTTACATATATGGAGGGCTCAGCGATTGTAGAATGAGTGAATGAGTGGATTTTAAAGGCCTTTGTCCTAATGTCTCAGTTATTCTCTGGTTGTAAAGTCAAGAGATGCCTGGGGAAGTTGCATGAATCCTGTCTTCCAGTAGGATTTTATGGGTACCAAGTGGTGAGGCTGAGAGACAGTCTCCTCAAAACGGTTAAGGTCATCAAAACCAGGGAAAGTCTGAGAAGCTGTCATAGCCAGGGGGAACCTAAAGACACAAGGAAACTCAAAATAATGTGGTGTCCTGGATGGGATCCTGGGACAGAAAAAAAGACATTAAATAAATCTAAACTTTAGTTCAGCAAAAAAAAAAAAAAAGAAAGAAAAAAAAGAAAGAAAGAAACCCCAAAAATAGAATAGGAATCTAGTTTCCCATCAGCACACAGGGAGGGACACCAGCATTCAGCCACAACCTCGGTGTCAACATCTCATTCATAAAGTTCATGATGGATATGTTTACAAGGATTGACACTAGCCCAGTGAGTGCTCTGTTCCCTCCCCTTTCTCATTTTCTAGAATGGGTGCCCATGAAGATCTGGCTGGTCTGACCACCTCGATGACATAGGTGGGTCACTGAGAGCTAGAACTTTGGCATTGAGGGCTGGTGGAAGGAAAGCATGATAATTTCAACAGAACCAGGCACCAAACCCAGTCTGACAGTCATCAGCTGTATGACCTTAGATGTGCTAACTTTTCCTCTTAGAAGTGGAGTGGTGGTGACGGTCCCCTCCTCACAAAGCTCCGGGGAGCATTTGGTGAGTAGAGAGCCAGGGGCACTGTAGACACTCAACACTTGGAAGATGGTACTTTACTTAAGACACCCTTTGTTCAGGCACTGGGAGTTTCAGGCTTGCTAAAGACGACAATTCTGGGACCTCTCAAACGTCTGCCAAACTCATTTCCCAAATTGGGCTCTGTTACAGCCCTGCAGTGCCAGAGCTACATCACCTCCCGGAAGCCCCCCACCCACCAAGCTTGGCTGGGTACCCCCAGCCATAATGGAGACTTGTGGTTCTCTTTAAATGGAACATTCATCTGCCCTCGTCCCAGATGTCATTTTTATTGGTGTCTAAAAATAAAAATAATCATAATTTCCTAAACGGTAATAGCCTGACCCAACCAGCTTGCTCCCTCTTCCTATAGGCATGCTGTGAAAGCCATTGACACTGCATCCAGATTGCAGACCTCTGACCTGTCACCAGCCTGTCAGTGTCAGTAAGGCTGGGGAGAGGACACCGTCCAACAGTCCAAGGAGGAAGCTTCTAGCCTGTGCCCAGGGCGCAGTCTTCAGGCTGGGACTCTTTCCCTCCCAGCTGCCCCTTCAGTCCTGGTTAAGGGCCCTGGGGTAAGAAGTAGAAAAAGTGGAGAGGGGAGTCGAGGACACAAAGAGTGAAAGAGAAGGAGCGAAAGAAGACTCTGACAGCTTGAAGGTGAAAGAGGTAGTTTTGGCAGATACGTAACAAACATGGTTTCCTCCTGCATGAACCGTCTATGCAGGTGATTGGATTTAGCATCACCCAGTATCATTCTCTGATGTACTCCATGCCACATGAGGTGGCGGGGGGGAAGATTTTCAAGTTCAATTCTCAGAGAAGCTGTACTGGGGAGTTATGGCATCTCTGTACAGTGCAGCCAGGGAGGCCAGGAAAGTCTCATGCAATTTAAAACACTCCATAGCTCCGTCTGGACACCTTTCCGATGTATCACTGGGCCATTAGCTATTCCAAGAGAGGCAGGGAATGGGAGTAGGCCAGCGGTGGCAGACCCCTGCAGGATGGAACATTACTGTGTAGCTGTGGTCCCCACTCTAAAGGCTTTGGGTCCAGCTGAGATGTTGGGTATCCTCCTTGAGAAAAGTCAGCCCCAATCCAAGGGACCTGGATTCCCAAGGGCCAGTATATGTCTTAAAATTTTTTAATTACATAAGTAATGACCTGCATGTGTTCTCTTTGTAAAAGGAACATTATTGCAATATACACAATCTGAAGTCCTATTCACGGATGACTTCCTAACTTCCTCCCTCCACTCCAAACAATAACTATTGTTGCCATTTGAGTGGGCTTTTCCCAGAACTTTTCAATGCATATCTATGCATATATCTGAATGCACAGAAAAAAATACGCGTTTTTGTATGTGAGGTTCCCTCCTTTTTTCCTTGATTTTTCTTTTTCTCTTTCTCTGTCTTTAAAAAATTAGTTCTTGATGCAGGCATGTACTTGTTTGTTTACTTACATAAATGGTATCTTAGTGTATGCATTTTCCTGAAATTTGCTGTTTTCACTCAATGAGTGTGTCAGTTTGGGGTCCTCTGGGAGGCAAACACTGAGAAAAGTTAGAAGTATAAGAGATTAATTGGGGGTGATACCTGGGAAAGATAAGGGGGACACGCTGGGGGGGACACGCTGGGAGGGACAGCACAGAGATGTGGATCTCACAGGGTCTCGGCCAGCTATTGGGAAGATCAGAGACTGCCCCTTAGAGGAGCTCCTCACTTGGCAGGAATGGTGAGGCCTTAGAAGCCCACCATACTCTGTCATTAGCTGGGAGACACCCAGGAAAATCATGGCCTTAATTCAAATGCTGCAGTAAATTCCCTGAGCTCTGCAGCTGGAGGCCATCAGCTCACTGCCCTCCTTGTAGCCACTAGCAACCCCTCTCTTGCGGCCCCACGGCTGCCTCATTGGTCTTAGAATCTTTTCATGAGGGGTATGTATGCTTTTTGCTGGAGAATGTTCCCCAGTGTGGGTTGATCACAACTGACTTAGCCATTCCCCTCTTGTTGGACACTTAGGTTGGCCCCTCTTTGCTATTATGGATGGTGTAGCAATCATCGTCCTTGAACAACATTCCATCCACAGCAGGAAACTGATCAGGGCTTCTCTGGGGTAGATACGAAGAGGAGGAATTTCTAACTCTAGGGATGTGCATTATGAACTCACAGATTCAGGCAAATTCCCTGCTCGATGGGCCCTATATGATCCCCTGCAGGATGGCAGAACCCGTACTTTGCCATATCCCCAAGACATCTGGGTTTGTTGTTGGATTTTTGCCTCTGAGGTCGGCCTCCCTGTATCATGTCCCTGACCCTATTTGTCCAAACTTTGCCTCCTGACACCTGCTGCTGCATCCTCAGAAGATCCCTTCATCTAAACTTTCGTCCTGTTTGCCTGGCTGGCCCTTTAGTCGTCTAAGGTAGCAAATGTAGGGTTTATGATTACAAACTCTGAAAAACTGATGAGCTTCAATCCCAGCTCCACCAGTTCCTAACTGATGCCACACAAGTTTCTGAACATCTCTTTGCACCTCAGTTTTCCCTTCTGTATAATGAGGCTAATAACAGTACCTGATTCATGAAGCTGTTGAGATGAAATGAGTTAGCACCTGTGTAAGGCTCAGCACCCTGCCGCCAACTCAATAAATATTAGCTATTGCTATTACCTGCCCCCTTGGCTGGGATCCCAGCCCACTGACCATCATAAAGCCAGTATTCTGCTGCTGATTCTCATTTTCCAAGGGTCCTGCCCTTGCAAGTCAAGTCCCCAAGATCTGGACCTGCTTCTGTTTTGGTCTGGGGAACATACTGACATCATTGTCAACCCTGAGTTGGGCTACTCTCAGCCTGGTGTTTCCCCTCTCCTGATGTCAGCTTGCCAAATATAGCAAAACCCCAATCGTTCAAATCTTGATCCTGCAACTCATGAACCTTAGCTCCCTCTTCCATAAAAGGCTGTTGGCAATGTGACCTAGCTCACAGGTCTGCCGTGTACCAAGCACTTAGAACCATGGTCAGCAAGTGGGATGAACGTGATTATCTCTTCAGAAATGGACATTTTTAGACTCTATTCACTTGCACCTCCCAGTTGACTGAGGATCTGGCACATCTGTCAGTCAGGACGGGATTAATACCATCTCATTAATATCATCAGATTTGACTCGTGTTTAGTTGAGTTAGGCATGTGATACTGAGACTTGATGCAAAGAGATGGAACCCAGAACAGGCCAGAGTTGGCAAAAAGCAAAGCAACAGGACTATCCCCAGCAGTGATGACTTTCCTGTCCGTCTTCATCACAATGTCTACATAGGCATGCACATCCTATTCTCCATGCTGCAAGGGCACCTTCCTACAATGAAATGTGAAAGTGTCCCCATCTCAATGGCACCACCCAGCTACCAGCCACCGTTACCTTTCAGGATCTTGGGCCCAGGCTTGTCAAATTCAGTTTTCAGAAAAAACAAAACAAAACAAACCCCCCCCCAAAATGGAAATTGGGTCTTTTATGTAAAAACTCTCAATTTTATGACTTTGACAACTAATCCAAATGAACCTGGCCAGCCAGTTTAAGCTTCTGCTTTAAGGCATTTCTGCAGTCCATAACCAGCTATGTCATCTGAAAGCTGATGGTGCCTCTCTCTCTAAAGCATGTGGTAACTTCAACGTTTGGTAACATTTACATGGCAATTGTGGATACTTTGGGATTTCAGTAGCCTGCATTAAACACTTTCTCCTTTGGGATCCCAGGTTTTATTTCTCTTGAGGTCCTGGTTGGCTTCTGGTAATTACGGCCTTTCTTCTCACCTCTCCCCTCCCCCACCTTTCCACAAGGGCAGGTGATCAAGGAGGCTGCCTGGCACATAATACTTGTTGAATGATTGCAAAGTTAGGAATCCAGGCACTTCTTTCCCCCAGCAGCTCTTTTCGTTTGTATCTCTCTTCTCTTGGAATGAAATTAAAGCTATTTTTCAGGAACCTGTTTAACCAGATGGAGAGCAAGGCTTCTCTGGGACCACAAATCTCCCTTTGGGCCTCTTCTTCGTATCTGGGGGGTGCATTTTTCATTTCCAAGGGCTTTATTTACCGGCTGCCAAAGCTCCCTTCTTTCGGTTCTGTCTTTGGTTTATGTCAGGGCACCATCTTATTGCTTGCTATGCACTGAAAGGTGAAGTGTGCTTTACACATACTTATTCTTAGGAACTTCCACAGAATTTTATGAGAGTGTAGCCAGAGCTGTTGAGGCTTAAGGTCTTCCGTTTGGTTTGGTGCACGGGGGCTAGGAGGGAGGGTGTGCATCAAAGGTTGGGAGTACTTCTATCTTAGTGTAGGGTGGATGACTTCTCCCATGGGCACCATGCTTAATTATCATCTTGATTTACTCTGTTCTCTTTGCACACTGAGGGGTCGAAGAACAATTGTAGGATGATTTTCAAACTTCTGTTTAGCAAGGGAAACCTTTCTCCAAATGACATTGCATAAGAGAGGTCAAGATGTAAAAGAAAGGAAGGATGAGCTGCTGTCCTTGGAGATTCTGACATGTGTACCCCCTCCTCTGCCCTCCTCCCAACTGGAGTTGTCCCTTAGAAATCCCTTGGACACTGAAGTTCCACAAGGAAACAGGCATCCAAGTCCAGAGTGTTTCTTTTGATCATTCTTATAAATATTAGTAACTGGAGTGCACATTGTACTCTGCCCATATCCACTCCCTTTTACCATAACTGTGTGTCTCTCCTTACTTTGGTGTATTTTTGCTTACAACAGCTACTAACTTCTGCTTTTCTCCATAGAATGGCACTTCAGTTCTCAGAGCCCATTTGCTTATGAAGAGCTGGGAGTGTTGGGGCGTTTACACCTCCAAGGGCAGCCAATGACCAATGACTGGCTGGAGAAGGAATAGGAGAGCTCAGCTACCTTGCCTGAGGGAAGGCCAATTGTGAGGTGTGACAGGACAGAGTTTCTCTATGGGATCAGGCTAAAGCTGCCCTTGGAGGTGCTGCACCTGAAATTGCAACCTTGCTTGACTTTCTCCCCTTCTCTGTACTGCTTCCCTCCCTCCCATACCAATCTCAACTGTGAGCAGTCCTTAATTAACTACCTGTGTCTGAATCCTTGTTTCAGGTGCTCCTCCATCCTGAATGTCTTTCCCATAGGCCTCTGACTTTCTTAGGAAAATGGCCTCCTGTCTTTGGCTAGTTTTCAGTCAGCTTCTTCACATGTACAATGGGGCTCATCCACCAATGGCCTCTGGGGATCCAGACAACTGTCTGCTCAGGCTCGCAGCCACCTCTCTCTTCTGGGTTGGTTTATTTCAGGAAAGTACAGCTCACTGGCCAGAGTTTGACTTATCTGGGACTTCGTTGCCTTGGAAACATGGGGCCAGGAGACTGAAGAGCCAAGTGAGCCCACATTAAAGAGAGGTGGTACCTGGGATCCCTTCTCTGGGGTGGGAGGAGCAGCATCCCCTCAACAAAAAGCCATTGCCCCCCTCAAAATCTGATGCTGATTAGAGTTTGGGGATGTGCCTTTCAAGCCTTGGATAAATAGTTTCCTTGATGAATCCAAAATAAGGCCGGTATCCTTTCCCCATCTCTACTGCCTCAAAGAGCATAATAGAAAATAGCTTCCCCTCCGCCCTCGTCTGCTTGGCTTTTACATGGTTAATATCTCGTGGGTACTTCTGATTGGACCGGGTGGGGAGGGACACAAGTAAGGCAGGCATTACCATGGGGCCCCAAACGCCTTTCCTGACAGCCTCAAGTCTGTCCTGGGCCCTCCAGTGTGTTCCTGCAGACTCCTACTACACCATCTCACACACTATTTTATAATTGCCTTTTACTTGTCTAGTTGATGAGGGTGAATGAAAACCTCTAGGTGTTAGGGTTTGAAGTCATCGAATAATAATATTTAAAAGCAAATCATGGCACCTTCATCAAGTGGTAAATTTGTACTTGCTGGCCTTACCTACTTGGCAACAAAGGAGCAGCCTCAGGGTGAACATCAGAATGTAATTTGCAGATGGAAGAAAATAGGTCACTCTTCATACTCATAGACTGTATTTTTAAATAAAATTAAAAAAAAAAAGAAAAAGAAAAAGAAAGCCAGGGCACAAGCTGTCCCAAGCACTTATGGGAACAATGGGAGAGAATGGTTGTAAATCCAGAATGTGATGCCCTTGTCCTCAGGCAGGCCATGCCTGAGCTAATAACCCCATAGCTCTCAGCCCCAACCCTGGTCATACCCCCACATTCATCAAGGTGATGAAGATGGGACCACTTCCCATCCTAGATGATCATCCTAGTGCCCCATAGCTCACTGACCTGCTCACTTCTCATGACCGTCCCCTCTGCTCCATGCCTATGGCACCTGCTGGATTTTGCCAACCTGGAGCTGCTGGACACTCTGTGTCTTCCTCTCTGAGTTTGACCCCTTGTCCACCCAGGCTTCCTGACCCCCAATTCTTACCACAGCCACTCCTGGGCTCCATGTTTCTTCTTTTCCATGCATCATCCTCTCTAGCCTCCCCTAATCTCAGAGGGCATCACATCCTGCTCTCTTTGGCTAACTCCTCTGCCCTCAGTCTGCCTCATGCTCTACAAAACACATCTACCCTTTCCACACTTGTCTGGCCTGTTAAAAAGAACTGAGCCAGACTGAGGTTAAAGCAGGAAAAACAGACTTTATTCAGGAACAATTGCAACAGAAAAGAGGCCTTAGTATAGAACTGGGCTCAATCTGAAGAGAGCAGGAACGAGTGGGGATTTATAGCTGAGGGGCAGTTTGAGAGGGTTGGTGGATGGAAATTGTACTAGAGAAGACATCAAGGGTGGGGGGAGTTCTTGCTAAACTGACCTAACAGGATTCTTGTTGAAGGCAGGCCAGGATGATGAGGTGTCACTGGGGGGCTGGGGGAAGACTGGTGGGGGTGGGAATTTGATCAGATATCAAGGGTGGGGGATTCTCTCTAAACTGACATAGCAAGCTTCTTGCCAAAACTGGGCTGTGCAGACCCAGCAAGGATGGAGGCCAAGGTCAAAGGTTGAGAAGAGGGCTTAGAGGAGCCTGACTAAAGTTTGATCAAGGTGAGGATTTTTGTCAAGCCTATGAGTGCTGCCAGGGTGCAATTACACATCTCTGTTGCTGGGCCCTCAACACCGCTCAGCATCTCTGTGAAGTCCCTAGCTCCTTCTTCCCTTCCTCTGCCACTGTCCCAAACCCATTCTAGAGCCTCCAACAGACTGTGCTAGCACAGAAGGAGAGAGAACCCTGGCATGAATTCCTCCAGTCCTGGTCTCATTTACTGCACTTTGTCTCCTCCTTCTCCCTCTTTCACCACCCTGCTGCCTGTCTTCTGTCTATGGAAACCAGGGCTAAGACTAGGCATCACTTCTTCCAGGAAGTCTTCCTTGGATCCTCCCACCCCCACTGGCCAACACCAGGTTAGAGTCCCCTCTTGTGGATTTCTACACAGCCTTGATTTTAACTCCATCATACTACACTATAGTGGTTGAGTCACTGTTTATCTCGCCTTCTAGACTGTGAGTTCCTTGGGGGCAGAAATACTGTTTTGCTCATTCTTTTTTACATTCCCAATACTTGGCAGAGTGCCAGACACATAGTAGGAGCTTGGTGTGCATTGAATGAATGAATCCCTTTTCAAAAGTTAGCCCTTACAAAAATTAGTCTATTCACCTGCATTCTGGATTTTTTTTCTTCCTGCCTCCTCATGCCATCAATTGTTCCATTGCCCCATGGTGTTCTGCATTCTACTATCATTATTGTCATTATTAACAATAATTTTGTAGTGACTATTTACTGGATACTTACTAAGTTCCAGGCATTTTGCTGAACACCATAAATACATGCTCTAGTTTAATCCTTAGAATAGTCCTATGCAGGCACTATTATTATCCCACTTTCCAGATGACATTTAAATATAGTCTCCTTTATTTAAAGCATTGCCTTTCCTAGATGCTGTATTCCCTTCCACCTAATGCCGTTATGCTTTTTCATTATGTTCAAAGTGCCATCTGTACCAGCTGCCTGCATACTCTGACCTCTCTGTCATACCTATATCATTGGAACGGAGCCCTGCCTGACTGTAAAAGCTCCTGCTGACGTCACCAGTGACCTCCATGAGGCCAGCACAGTGCCCACTTTCATGCTTTATCGCCCCAGTTTCTCAGTAGCAGATGACACTGATGGTCGCTCTGCCCTGTGCCTCTCCTCCCTTTCCAGCTCGTGTTTCCTCTGGCCTTGCAAACTGTGTGTACCCTAGGGCTCTGTTCTCTGCTTTTTCCATTCTTCCTTCAGGCCCCCTCTCCAGCATTCTCTGGAGCCTCATTCTCAAGTCCCTCTCTGTGGCCCAGGCCCTCCCCACCACACCAGCACCCCAGCATCGTATGACCAGGGTTGGTTTCCCCCCTCCACCCATAGGGGCCACATTTAGTGTGCCAGTGGGACCTGCTCTCCTTCCAAACCCCTCCCAGCTCCTGCTCATCCTCTAGTACTCCCTAACTTGGCCAGCGACACCATCACCTGCCCTGAGGCCCAAGTAAACACATCTTCAAGAGTTCTGACTCCTTCCCTTCTCTTCCAGCTGCCAAATCATGTTTATTGTTTATGCCAGGCTTCTCTCATGTCTGTTCCCTTCCCTTGTATCTTCATTGATGTTGCCCTAACAATAGTGAGCCAGGTGCCCCAGGAAGAAACAGCCATGCTCTCTCTTGCCTCTGAACCTTTTTTTTCAACTTAAAAAATTACATATATTTAAGGTATACAAGTTGATAATTGTACGTTACTAAATAATCATCACAATCAGCTACTTAACATATCCATCACCTCACATAGTTGCCGTGTGTGTGTGTGTGTGTGCATGTGTGTGTGTGTGTGTGGTGTGTGATGAGAATATTCAAGGCCTACCCTCTTAGCCAATTTCAAATATATGGTAGTGTAGTTACAATAGTCATCGTACTGTAACTTAGATCTCCAGAACTTGTTCATCTTGCATGACTGAGACTTTGTACACTTTGACCAACGTCTTCTCATTTCCCTCACCCGCAGGCCCTGACAATCACCATTCTACTTTCTGGTTCTATGAGTTTGACAATTTTAGATTCCAGATATAAGTGAGATTATACAGTATTTGTCCTCCTGCATTTGGCTTACTTGATATAGAACAGTGTTCTCTAGGTCCATCTATGTTGTTGCAAATGGCTGGATTTCTTCCCTTCTCATGGCTGAATACTATTCCATTGTATGTATATACCACATTTTATATCTCCATTCGCCTATCAATAGACATTTAGGCTATTTCCCTATCTTGGCTGTTATGAATAATACTTCAATGAATACAGGCATGCAGGTATTTTGTTGAGATCCTGATTTCAATTCCTTTGGATAAATACTTCAAAGTGGATTTGCTGGATCATAGGATGTTTCTATTTCTAATATTTTGAGGAACCTCCATACTGTTTTCCATTGTCGCTGAACTAGTTCACATCCCCACCAACAGTGCACCAGGGCTCTCTTTTCTCCACATCTTTACCAACACTTACTACCTTGTCTTTTAACATGCTCGTTACCCATCCTAACAGGTGTGAGGTAATATCTCGTGGTTTTGATTTGCATTTCCCTGATGATGAGTGATGTTGAGCATCTTTTCATGTATCTGTTGGCCATTTGTATGTCTTCTTTGGAAAAATGTCTATTTAGGTTCTCTGCCCATTTTCAAATTGGATCATATATGTTTTTGCTTCAGAGTTTTATGAGTTTCTCATATGTTTTGGATGTTAACCCCTTATCAGATATACGGTTTGCAAATATTTTCCCCATTCCAGAGGTTGTCTTTTCATTTGTTGATTCTCACCTCTGAAACTTTACCCCTACTCTCTCTTTCCTGCTTCATGACTGGTCCTTTTCCCCCTTTGTTCTTACTTTGGCATACTTCATTATAGAAGTTATCTCATTGTTTTACAAATGCTAGAATATCTGTTTGTAGTCTCTACTAGACCACGAGTATCCAGAAGTCAAAGATTTTGCCACTCCATTTTTGTAATGCCAGTGCCAGTGCAGGGATTAGCATGGCTAGGATGTAACCTAATTTTTTTTCCTCTATGCCCATCATTTAAATGGATAATCAATTCTTGGAATCAGAGGCAGATCATACAATTCCAAAACCCAATTGTAGGTGACAGTTTGGGCTAAAGACCAGAGATACCAGCAAAGGGCATTCTTGGTTCTCCTTTCCCCCTGCCTACCTCCCAGGGATGGACTTAGGTGCTGTGAAAAATCACGGGGATGGTGTCTGAGGAGAAGAAAGGGATGGAGTGATATATTTGAGGGACATTTTCATATTTTGTCATACTAGATATCTCAAAATCTGCAGGTCTTTGGATTTAGCTGAGAAGAGTGGAGGTCACCAGCCATGAAGGCAGACCTGAATATTAATATCCAGTATTTGTAGGCAGCCTCTATACTTGACAGCTCAGGGTTTTGGTTCTGTTTCTTCCACCTCTTCCAATGAACTTTCTAAAGATCACAGTACCTATAATAACTGGGAGCAAGTATCCCACACCAGCAGGACATGCTGTGCTGCCACTACCTGGGCTTGAATGAAAGTTATTTTCTGATTCCTCCAAGCTCCCTTGGTCTCCCAAAGGGACAGAATTCCAGGTAGTAATTGGGGTCTGGGGATAGAGGTGAGCAGGAACATCTAAAGTCCGTGTAACGTATCACAGAGGATCTGTCTGAGGAAGATCTGTATCTCTGGTCCAAAGCCCCTCTTAGGGTTGAGTTTCCTGGCTGGCAAAAAAGACAAAAAGGGGAGTTGGACTAGATGATTCTGAGGAGCTAGGAATCCATGGTATGCATGACAACCTCTGTGAACCATAAGCTTGTCTGGAGACATTGCGCAGGATGGTAAATTATAGGGTGGGGTTTCTTCTTTCTCTTTACTTGAGAATGTAATGCCTGCAAATGCCCTGTTAACCACCTTGTACAGGTGCCACTGCCACGTGAACATGCCCAGGCAGGCCAGCTGCAGGTTGAAAGACACATGTCTCCCCCATCCCTGTCACCCTGCTGATAGCAAGCCCATTCTGCAAAGTGGAACCACAGGCATGACTTGGGACTGTCTGCAGGCCCATGAAAGAGCTCAGCTGAGACCGGAATGACCATCCAGCCAAGCTTGGCCCCATAGAAGGACCCTTATGATGGTGAGCTAAATAAATAAACAGCTGTTGTTTTAAGCCCCGAGGTTTGGGGATAGTTTGCTTTGCGATAAAACTGGGTTATGGACAGGAGTGGGCCAGTAGTATTCCTGCTCCTGACCTTCATGCACAGCTCAGCAGACAAGGAGGTGGGAGTGGTAAATAAATGCACATAACAACAGGGAATGGAGCCAGGCATCTGGGTCATAGGTCACCCAACAGGAGGGCTGGGGAGGACGGAGGAGTGGATGGGTGTCACCAGGGAGTTCAGAGCTGAGCAGTACCGACAGACAGCTGCTGGTGTGCCTGCAAAACCCCAATCCCACCTCGTTTTCTTGCTGGGCAGATATGTAGCTCCTTGAGTCCTATTTGGGGCAAAACAACAGACAGGGTTTTGTTTTTCAGTCTGAAAGGAACTTAATGTTTTATAAGACAGCCGCTGAATCTCACCACAGGGGTGCTTAACTTCTGGAGTTTAGGGGCCAAGTGTGAACAATGACAGAGGGAAGAAAAGTGTCTTTGGAGAGAACCTACTCAGAGTTGCCAATGCCTTCTAGCTCTCAAGGGCATCCCATGAGAAGTAGGAATTTGCTCTGTCCCGGCTAGGGGATAGAATGGTAAATGGAAACAGCTGTTGCTTTGTAAGGGCCTGGTCTGGAAGGCTCCATGACTGGGATGAGTGGTGGAAGTTTACATCTGCAAAGGTCTTCAAGGTTGTCTTGTGAGAAATCTCTGTCCTCAACTTGAATGCTTCATTTTATTTTTATAGTTATTGTTTTTAGGGACACAGGCAAAACCTGAATCTATTCTCCTTGGAAAGGAGTCATACAAGAACAGCATTGCCTCTTGGTGCCATGGCGCCCTGACCCACCCTTGAAAAGGCAGCCACTGTCAGCATCCTCCCAACGCCCCCCCCGTTTGTTTACATTCATATAAAAATGGATATATATTCACGAATCTACTTTCCTATTTGCTACATTATGCGATCATGCCAAGCACAATGTTTTTTAATTTGATTTTCTCACTGACCAGTATGTTTTGGAGATCTTTTTGTCTTTGTGTATGGAGGTCAAATTCATTTTTAAAGGCTGCATAGTATTCCATCCTACAGATTTCCATGCTCCCTTGACTACTTCATAATTGATGGGAAATGTAGATTGCTTCCACTTCATTGGCCATTATAAACCTCAAAGTAAGAAGCCCCTCTGTGCACAACTCCTTGAGCATATGTGAGTATTTCTTTAGGGCAGATCCCTAGAAATGGAATTGCTAGAACAGAGGGCACATGTATTTCTCAGGTCTGGCAAAATTTGCTTTTAAACCATCTCCACTTGATGCCTGCTGCAGGGAAATTATTCAATTAACTTTTCATTTCTTCTCCAATTGAAATTGGTCTATTCAGGTTTGGCCTCTTCTTTAGTAAGTTTTTTTTTTTTTAAAGATTTTATTTATTTATTTGACGAGAGAGAGACAGCCAGTGAGAGAGGGAACACAAGCAGGGGGAGTGGGAGAGGAAGAAGCAGGCTCCTAGCAGAGAAGCCTGATGTGGGGCTTGATCCCAGATCTCCAGGATTACACCCTGAGCCAAAGGCAGATGCCTAACAACTGCGCTACCCAGGCGGCTCTCTTCTTTAGTAAGTTTTTGAAGTTTGTTGTTTTCCCTGGAAATCATCTAGTACATTTAAATTCTCATATTTGCTGGTAATTATGCTTTCTATTTAGCCTTTTTAAAATTAATTTTATTTATTTATTTGAGAGAGAGAGAGAGAGCATGTGCAGGAAGAGGGGTAAAGGGAGAAGCAGACTCCTTGCTGGGCAGGGAATCCGACCCAGGGCTGAGATCATGGGATCGATCCCAGGACCCTGAGATCATGACATGAGCTGAAGGCAGACACTTAACTGACTGAGCCACCCAGGCGCCCATTCTGTATTTTCTCTTGATTAGATTTGCCAGAGGTTTATCTGTTTGTTGGTCTTTTCAAAGAATGAGTTTAATTCTTATTGATTATTCTCTCTTTGGTTTTCTGGCCTATTAATTTCTTTTATCATTATTAAATGCCCCTACATCTTTGGAACCGTTCTGCAGAGATTTTGTATAATTTTCTGGTAGTATGTTTAATTCATTTAAAGATTTTTAGTTTTTTAACATGTACCTTTAAAGTTGAAAGTTTTTTCTTGAGAACTGTTTTTGATGTATTGTATTCTCATTTTTGTTCACTTTTAAATAGTAATAATTTCCACTTTAATTTTTTTATCCAAAACTTATGTTGGAAAATTTTTTCAAGTTTTTATTTAAATTCCAGTTATCTAGAATACAGTGTAATATTAGTTTTACATGTACAATATAGTGATTCAATACTTACATACAACACCCAGTGCTCATCACAAGTACACTTCTTAATCCCTATTACCTATTTCACCCATCCCCTCCACCCACCTCCCCTCTGGTAACCATCAGTTTGTTCTTTATAGTTAAGAGTCTGTTTCTTGGTTTGCCTCTCTCCTTCTTCCCCCTTCTCTTGTTTATTTTGTTTCTTAAATTTGACATATGAGTGAAATCATATGGTATTAGTTGTTCCTATATTTAGAAATACTTTAATATTTCTAAGTAGACAGTCTTTTTGGCTATCCTTTTGATGCTAATTTCTTAGTTTATAGCATTGTGGTCTGAGAATATAGCCTGTATGACTTTGACTTCAGGGAAAATTTTTTCTAGATTTTATTTGTATGGGTGTGTGTGTGTGTATGTGTGTGTGTGTGGATTTGTGTGAGTGACTTAATATATGGTAATTTTTGTGGAAAATTCATGTTAGTTTGAAAAAAATGCTTCCTCTATCTCTGTTTCTCTCTCTCATCAAGTTTATTATGATGGCATAGAAAGTCTCTATGTCTTGAAGGTTTTGGTTATTTAATGAGAGGTATAAACAAATCTTCCCTTCTTTCCCACCCTTCCTTCAGCTTATTGAGATATATCAACATAGTGTTGTGTAAGTTCAAGGTATATGATTTCATTTGATATGATATGATTTGATTTGTTAAACTTACACATTTGATACACTTATATATTGCAAAATGATTACCATAATAGCATTAGCTAACACTTCCATCATTTCACATAATTACCTTTTTTTGTGGTAAGAATATTTAAAATCTAGTCTCTTAATAACTTTCAAGTATATAATACAGTGTCATTAGCCATGATCACCATGCTGTACATCAGATCCTCAGAACTTGTTAATTTTATAGCTGCAAATTTGTACCCTTTGGCCAATATTTCCTCATTTCCCCCACCTCCTGCCCATGGTAATTATCATTATACTTCTGTTTCTATGAGTTTGGCTGTTTTAGATTCCACATATAAATGAGATCATACAGTATTAGTCTTTCCCTATATGATTCATCTCACTTAGCATAATGCCCTCAAGTTTCATCCAGGTTGTTGCAAATGGCAGGATTTCCTTCTTTCTCAAGGCTGAATACTATCCCATCACATATCATGTCTTTATTCATCTATTGGCACTTAGGTTGTTCCCATACCTTGGCTATTGTGAATAATGTTGCAATGAACATGGGGACACAGACATCTCTTTGAGATTCTGTTTTCATTTCCTATGGATATATACCCAGAAGTGGGATTGCTGGACCACATGGTAGTTCTATCTTTAATTTTTTGAGGAAGCTTCATGCAGTTTTCCATTGTGGCTGCACCAACTTTCATTCCCACCAACAGTGCACAAGGACTCCCTTATTCCACATCCTTGCAAACATTTGTTATCTCTAGTCTTTCTTGATGACAGCCATTCAAACCATTGTGAGGTGATACTCCACTGTGGTTTTGATTTACATTTCTCTGATGATAAAGTGATCATGTACCTATTGGTCATTCGTGTATCTTCTTTGGAAAAAATGTCTGTTCAAGTCCTTTGCCCATTTTTAAATTGGATTGTTTAGGTTTTTTTGCTCTCGAGTTGCCTAAATCCTTTATATATTTTGGATATTAGCTCTTTATCAGATACATGATTTACAAATATTTTTCCCATTCCAGAAGTTGCCTTTTCACTTTGTTGATTTTGTTGATCATTTCTTTTGCTGTGTAGAAGTTTGATGCAGTTCATGTACAGTTAACTCTGGAACAAGGTGGGAGTTATGGGCACTAATCCCCATGCAGTCGAAAAGCCATGTATAAACTGGCTGCCCTAAAACTCAACTACTAGCAGTTTACTGTTGACCAGAAGCCTTACAGAACTGTAATGATTAATACACATTTTATATGTTACATTTATTGTATACTGTATTCTTATGATAAAGTAAGCTAAAGAAAGGAACATGTTTTTAAGAAAATCATAAGGAATAGAATATAAACTTACAGTACTGTAGATATGTTTCTTGAAAAATGTCTGCACATAGGAAGGCCAGACCGGCACTGGAATGTTAGACAGCAACAGGCCAGACCTGTAGGAGATGATGTTCTGAAGTCTCGTGGTTTTGGTGTATTAGTGGCAGCCACCAGGCAGGCTGTGGGTGGCAACAGTGGCTCGAGGTACCGTACAGCTGGCCAACTACCCAGAGGTGCACCAATCAATGTGGTATACAACATTTATTGTTTTGTGTATGTTTAACAATCCTTGCATTTCAGGGATAAATCCCCCTTAATCAAGGTGTATGGTACTTTTAATGTACTGTTGGATTTGGTTTGCTAATATTTTGTTGAGAATTTTTGCCTCCATATTCATCAGGAATATTGATCTGTAGTTTTCCTTCCTGGAGTATCTTTATCTGAATTTGGATTCAGGGTAATGCTAGTCCTATAAAATGAGTTTGGGAGTGTTCCCTCCTCTTCAATTTTTTGAAAGAGTTTGAGAAGGATTGGCATTAATTCTTCTTTAAATGTTTGGTAGAATTCATGAGGGAAACCATCTGGTTCTGGGTTTTTTCGTGTTGTAAGGTTTTTGATTACTGATTCAGTCTCTTCATTTGTTACCGGTCTGTTCAGATTTTCTGTATCTTCATGATTCAATCTTGCTTAGTTGTATATTTCTATGAATGTATCCACTTCTAGTTTAATCCGGCTGTTGGTGTAGAACTACCCATGATAGAGGGGGAGGAACTAAACATTTTGCCCATTTTAAAATTGGGTTGAACATTTTTCTAATGCCTTCTATTAGGTCAGTATTCCCCGGATACCAAAAACAAAGACATCATGAGAAAAATAAAACTATCAATCAATATCTCTTATGAATATAGGCACAAAAATCTTCAATAAAATACTAGCAAATTGAATCCAGCAACATATAAAAAGAATTATACACCATGACTAAGTAGGATTTATCCTGGAAATGCAAGATTGGCTTAACATTCAAAAATCTATTAATGTAACATATCATATAGACAGAACACAGAACACAAGCCACATGATCATCTCAATAGATGTAGAAATGGTATTGGATAAAATTCAATACACTTTTATAACAACAACAAAAATCACCAAAGTAAGACTAGAAGGGAATTTTCTCAACTTGATAAAGGATATCTGTGAAAAACCACAGCTAACAATACTCAATGGTGAAGGACTGAAACCTTTTCCTCTAGGATCAAGAACAAGACAAAGATGTCTGTTCTTGCCATTTATATTCAACATTGTACTAGAGCTTTTGACAGGCAATTAGGCAAGAACATGGGTTGGGGGTTAAGGGCATCTAAATTGGAAAGAGAGAAGTAAAACTATCTTTATTTGCAGATGACATAGTCTTGTGCATAATTTCCTAAGGAATCCACTGAAGAACCATTAGAATGAATAAACAAGTTGAAAAGGTTGCCAGTGCAAGATCAAAATTTTAAAAATCAATTGTATCCTTTTATTTCTATACATTTATTTATTTTTATTTTTATTTTTATTTTTTTTTAAAGATTTTATTTATTTATTTGACAGAGAGACAGCCAGTGAGAGAGGGAACACAAGCAGGGCCAGTGAGAGAGGGAACACAAGCAGGGGGAGTGGGAGAGGAAGAAGCAGGCTCATAGCGGAAGAGCCTGATATGGGGCTCGATCCCACAATGCTGGGGTCACGCCCTGAGCCGAAGGCAGACGCTCAACCGCTGTGCCACCCAGGCGCCCCTATTTTTATTTTTTTTATTTTTTTTTAAAGATTTAATTTATTTATTTGACAGAGATAGAGACAGTCAGCGAGAGAGGGAACACAAGCAGGGGGAGTGGGAGAGGAAGAAGCAGGCTCACAGCAGAGGAGCCTGATGTGGGGCTCGATCCCAGAACGCCGGGATCACGCCCTGAGCCGAAGGCAGATGCTTAACCGCTATGCCACCCATGCGCGCCTATACATTTCTTTTTTTTTAATGATTTTTTTATTATATTATGTTAGTCACCATACAGTACATCCCCGGATTCTGATGTAAAGTTCGATGC
>NC_048223.1:34704115-34704226 GCF_002007445.2 Ailuropoda melanoleuca
TGATAATTGTCTTTCTCAACTTGACTTATTTCACTTAGCGTTATCTCCTCCAGTGCCATCCATGTTGCAGCAAATGTTGAGAATTCGTTCCTTCTGATAGCTGAGTAATAT
>NC_048223.1:34704326-34783192 GCF_002007445.2 Ailuropoda melanoleuca
ATCTTGTTGAGGATTTTGGCGTCCATATTCATTAGGGAAATCGGTCTGTAATTCTCCTTTTTGAGGGGAAAAATCAATTGTATGCTTATATACTTGAAATGAACAATCCAAAAATAAAACTAAGAAAACAATTCTCTTTACAATAACTTCAAAATGAAATTAAAACTATAAAATATTGTTGGAGCACCTGGGTGGCTCATTTGGTTAAGTGTCTGCCTTGGGCTTGGGTCATGGTCCCAGGGTCCTAGGATCAAGCCCTGAGTCAGGCTCCCTGCTCAGTGGGGAGTCTGCTTCTCACTCTCCCTCTCTCCCTCTCCCCTGCTCATGCTCTCTCTCTTGCTTGCTCTCTAAGTAAATAAAATCTTTTTAAAAAGTAGAAAATATTGTTGAAATAATTAAAACTGGATTGTCTGTCTTTTATTATTGAGTTGTAAATGTTCTTCAGATATTCTGAATAAAAGGTTTTTTTTTTATCAGATATATGATTTGCGGGGCGCCTGGGTGGCTCAGTCATTCAGCGTCTGCCTTCAGCTAAGGGCGTGATCCCGGCATTCTGGGATCGAGCCCCGCATCAGGCTCCTCCGCTGGGAGCTTGCTTCTTCCTCTCCCACTCCCTCTGCTTGTGTTCCCTCCCTCGCTGGCCGTCTCTCTCTCTGTGAAATAAATAAATAAAATCTTTTAAGAAAAAAAGATATATGATTTGCAAATTAAATATCTTCTCTTAATCTGTGGCTTGTCTTTTCATTTTCTTAATGGTGTCTTTGAAATGCAAACATTTTTCATGTTGATGAAGTCAAATTTATAATTTTTTAAAAAAGGATAGTTCTTTTGGTGTTATATCTAAGTAATCTTTGCCTAACCCAAAGTCACGAACATTTTCTTTTATCCTTTTTTAAAAGTTTTGTAGTTTTAACTCTTACACTTAGGTCAATGATTTATTTTCTGTTATTTTTTGTTTATGGTTTTGGATAAGGATCTAAAATCATCTTTTTTGCATATGGATGCCCAGTTGTCCCAGAATCACATGTTTTAAAAACTATTCATTACTTTAACACATTATACAAATATCAATTGACATAAATGTAAGGGTTTGTTTTTGTATGCTTAATTTTATTTATGTCTACCCTTATGTTTTTACTATGCTGTCTTGGTTACTGTAGCTTTATAGTAAGTTTTAAAATTGGGACTTGAAACCCCTTCAATTTTATTATTCTCCTTCAAGGTCCTTCTGGTTATTCTGAGTAATTTGCATTTTCACATAAATTTTGGGATCATCTTAACAATTTCTGCAAAAAAAACAGCTAAAATTTTTGACAGGAAATACATTGAATCTATAAATTAATTTGGGGATAATTACCATTATTTTTGAGTCTTTCAGTGCCTGAATAGAACATAAATATTTATTTAGGTTTTCTTTTAGTTTTTCTAAGCAATGTGTTGTAGTTTTCCATGTACAAATCTTGTACCTCTTTTGTTATATTTATTTCTAAGTTTGTAATGCTTTTTGGTGTTATTGTGAGTGGAATTGTTTTCTTAATTTTATTTTTGGATCGTTCATTGATTTTTGTGTATTTAACTTGTTATTAGTTGCTGAACTTGTTGGTTAGTTATACTATTTTGATTTTCTACATATAGGATTATGTTGTCTGTGAATAAAAACAATTTTAATTCAATTTTCCAACTGGAATACTTTTTATTTTTTTCTTACCTGATTTCACTAGCCTAAAACCTCCAGTACAAGGTTGAATAGATGTGGTGAAAGCAGACACCCTTGTTTTTTCCCCCTAATCTTTGGGGGAAAGAATGTAGTCTCTTATCATTAAGTATGGTATTTGCTGTAGGTTTTTCATAGATCCCCTTCATCAGGTTGCAAAAATTTTTTCTTTTCTGAGTTTATTGATTCTTCTTTAAATGTTTATTAAAACATTTTGGTATTAATTCTTCTTTAAATGTTTGGTAGAATTCACCAGTGAAGCCACCTGGGCTGGTACTTTTATTTGTTGGAAAATTTTCAGTTATGAATTCAATGTCTTTACTTCTTTAAGTCTAGTCAATCTTTTTTAACTTCTTGAGTCACTTTGTTAAATTTTTGCCTCTCTAGGAACTTCACCATTTCATCTAAGCTGTCTAATTTGCTAGCATAAAAGTGTTCATAGTATTGCCTTATTTAACACTTAAACATTTAACATTAAAAATATTTCCTGGGCATGGAAGTTTTTGTCTTCTGTTGCAAATAATGCCAATCCCTTTCAGCAGTAGAGCTGCCAGTCTTGTGGCCTGCCCCACTGAGATAGAATCCCTATGCTACAGAGCTGGGGTGGGGGGAAATGGGAACTGCCAAAAACTAAAATGTCATTGACTCCTCCCATTTTTATAAGCACATCCAATTTGTTGTATGCTTTGGCCAATCTCCAGAATCTTTAAAGGGTTGTTTATTTCAATTTTGCTCCATTTTGTTACTTCTTTTTGGTCAAAGGATTTTCTAAGTTTGTCTTTCAGCTATTTCAGAAGTCTTCCCTCCCCCCTCCAGCATTTGCATTTATTACAGTTATTTAAACAAATGCAAAGTTATTCCTGCCATTTTATTTTAGTTTTATATTTACCATATTTTATGTTCTCGTTCCCCTCATGTTGTTTTTTAGTGAATTGATTGCATCTTCTTTCATTCTTTTCCTTCTTAATGACTTTAAGAATTTAGATACTATTTCTTGTCTTCTAGCAGTTACCTTTAATTTTTAAATAAATACATGTAAACACATTTCTATCCACACCTAAAGTTAATAAGTGTTTAGATCCCCTCTTCAAATAAAACCTGACCTTGGCATGTTTTTATTTTTCTAGTCTCTCCACCATCTCCCTTCCCACCCACTGCAGTAACTTCCCATGTTGAGACCATTTGACATTTTACCTTTAATCTTAGTTTTTATTTTGTTAAGTAATCTATGCCTTTCTAGGTAGCTGTGAATTTTGTTGATTTTTTTTTGTCACCATTCTTTCTTCACTGCCCCTCAGCCATCACTCACATGGTCATTGTCTAATCTAAACTTTGCCATCCATAATAAATGAATCAGTACCTAATTCTCCATTTTAAATATCCCACTATCTGACCATCATTGCCTTTCCTTCTGTCTCATTACTCTGGTTCTGTCATGGAAGAAGATATCTGACTTTATTGAAGCTTCCAAATCTTTGACTTTATCTTTTATCACCATCCTTCACTGTTTATTTCCCTCCCTACTCCCTTAAGGTTATATAAGCAACACAGTATAACTGTCTCCTTGTAAACACCCTTTGCCCCTCTCTCCCTTCATAATTACTCTTGGAAAAACAACCCAGTTAAACCCTAGTTTTCTGCTTACTCCATGTTTGTACCCAAGAAGCTGAATAATACTAGGGAAAATGACATTAAATCACTTCAAATTTGTGACCTTAGATCTCATATGGGTGCTCAACATGTTCAGACATGCTTACTACTCTCCCGCAATAAATTTACCTTCTCAGGGGCGCCTGGGTGGCACAGCGGTTGAGCGCCTGCCTTCCGCTCAGGGCGTGATCCTGGTGTTATGGGATCGAGTCCCACGTCGGGCTCCTCTCCTAGGAGCCTGCTTCTTCCTCTCCCACTCCCCCTGCTTCTGTTCCCTCTCTCGCTGGCTGTCTCTATCTCTGTCGAATAAATAAATAAAATCTTTAAAAAAAAAATTTACCTTCTCAAACAGCTATTTTACTTCTTTTCTATCCTTAAGCCTCCAATATCCTCTTACCTCTTAATCTCAGCTATGACCTCAACTCCAACTCCACAGAGAAAAACAACTTAATTAGACAGAGAGTGGCCTTGTCTTTTTACCTTTCATCTGCCATTCTGCCTGCATTTGTATCCCCCATTTATGATAGAAGATTTTCACCATGTCCTGTCTGAGCCCTGTA
This sequence comes from Ailuropoda melanoleuca, assembly GCF_002007445.2. Taxonomy (NCBI): domain Eukaryota; kingdom Metazoa; phylum Chordata; class Mammalia; order Carnivora; family Ursidae; genus Ailuropoda; species Ailuropoda melanoleuca. Next base: position 34,708,251 of record NC_048223.1, read on the forward strand.
TTTCACCCTGGTTCCCTGTCCCCCCAACTCAAAGATTCCCTACTCCCATTATCTCCTTTCTGTCTTGTATTAACATTTTTTCCCTTTCAACTAGGTCATCTCATACATACATACTTTAACATCTCCCACCTTAAATAAGATCCTCTTCATCTAGTATCCCCTTCCAGCTTTCTCATTTCCCTGTTCCCAGTAATGGCGAAATTCATCAAAACATTTGAATATAAGGAAATCTTTCAAATTCCTCACCTCCCATTTTCACTCCAGTCACTCCAACGACATTCAATCCACACTGGCAGGGCTTTTCTTAAGGTTGCCTTTGACCTACATCTTGACAAAGCTGAAGGTCAATTTTCTGTCTTCATCTGACTTCTCATTGGCATCTGATCCAACTGATCCTTCCCATCTTTGAAACACTACTTCATTTGATTCTGAGATAACACATTCTTTTTTTCCCCATGCCCCACTGCCCACACTTTCCCAGACTCTTCAGTTGGCTGCTTCTTCTGTTTTAGATCTTGAAATGCTATGATGCCCAAGTCTCTTTCCTTGGCCATCTTCTCCATCCAGATTCTATGGGTAATCTCCCACAGTCTCAGGGGTATAAAAAAAAACATGTATGTGTTGATGACTAAAAGTTTAATTAGCAGACCAGATCTTTCCTCTGAGTTTTAGACTCATATATTCAACCATCCACACAACATTTTCACCTGTTTGCCTATCAAACATCTCACACTTCATATATTCAAAGAGATCTAATAGTTATTATATTTCTTCCCCATCCTAGCCCCAACCATTCCCTCTAGATCATCCCCATAGTACAACATGTCACCACCTTCTATTGTTTTAGTCCAATTCACCTTCCTCTCTCCCCTGAACAACTTAAATGACCTCTTTAATGATCTTACTGTCTCACGTTTGTCTCCATAAGTCAGAATAAAATACAGATTGTGAAATATTTTGGATCTAGAGAAAAGTACAAAGAATAGCATAACAAATTTCCACATATCCATAATCCAACATAAAAAATAAAATACTATTGACATAGTTGAAGTCTCCATGACATCTTCCCTCTCTCTCCTACATAGAGGTTACTGTCCTCTTTAATTTGGTAGTTATTATTCCCACACATGTCTTTATATCTTTATACTCTCTCTCTTTATATATATATATATATCATATATATATGATATATATATATATATATCCCTAAGCAATATGTACTTTGTTTTTCATGCTTTATAAATCCATAGAAACAGCATGTGCCTAGAAAATAAGAATACAGTTTCATCAGAAAATAGTGCTCTGACTTGGGAGGCTTTCAACTGCCAAGCTCAAGCCACTGTGGGAAACTTCTCATCCCTCGGCTTCATTATTTTTTCTCCTTAAGGATGTCTGTGACATTTCCAAAAGACAACAATTCCCTTTTCTCTGACCTCAAAATAATGGGATCCAAATTTGAGCAATTTGCATATAGACTTTTGACTCTTATTGTATGGACAGACCCACCCCCTGGCTTATTCTGATTTTTCCTTTGTCCCCACTTTTCATTGACATTATTTGAAATCATGTATGTATTTGTCTAAATGACTTCAAAACTTTTCCTAAAAATTGGGCAAGGCCTAGGTAAGTAGATAAATGAGTAAATTTTACACATCCCAGAAGAAGGAGAAGAGTTTGATACAGACCCTTGCATGGTTGTGGTAGTAAGCCCTCTTTTTTTTTTTTGCATTCAAGATTTTGTGCTACCACAATTGACCAGGTCACCTTGTATTATCACAGAGGTTAATCTGATGTTTTAATAACATTTTAGGATTAACTGCATTATTCAAAACTGTATTGTAAAGCACCACAAGCCATAAACCAGCTGCTCAAACACCTTATCATGCAATGTCAACATAATGACATCCCACGTCTCCATTGGCATTGGAATAAGGAGGTGGAATAAGGATGTAGGAAGTTTCCCTCAGAATTCATATTTATAGTATATTTAAGGTAACCTCCATTAAACCTTATGTTTCTTTGAAACAATTCTAGTGTTCAATTACTAGGAGAGGTGTGTACAAAAGTAGGTTGTTGTTTTGTCAGAAGGTGAGTTTGTAGCATGACAAGGAACATGGCAATTGGCTTCAGACATGAAAATGGCTACCACAGGGGAAAAGGACCACACATTTTCTGTGTGGCCCCGAGAGGCAGAAGCAAGCTGAAGGGCTGGGAGAAACAGAAAGAAACTTTCTCATGGTCAAAGGCCACCAAAGATGGAATGGCTTAAACTGCTTGTTGTTATGTTAGGCCTTGAGACAAATAAAATTGAGAATGTTAGTGTGATCAGCTGTGTCCTCTGATTGGCAAAAACAAAGACTCCATCAGCTGTGAAATAAAAAGATACTACCAGTGCTAAAAAGTTTACAGATATTCCTATTATACATCTATGAATTGAAGATGACAAATTCTGAAAGTGCTTAAGAATTTCACAAGCTTAAAAAAAGGAATTTCATGAAGATATTGTAACAGTGTGGACATTTGGGGAAAGGGCACGTGACTTCTCGAAGACAGTCTCATTATCCCATTTATTCTGTTTGGATTTTTCTGAGGTGACAGATAAGGAGTCCTGTGTGCTAACAAAGGGGGCTGTGAGAGGAAAAATTTCGAGGACTCCTATTTGACTGCTACAGCTCACTTGGAGCTCAGCCCCCTACTCAGAGTGAACCAATGGAAGGGATGAGAAAGAATTCATGTATTCTGGTATCTGAAATGCTAACCAAGGGCAGCATGCCCAAGAAATGAACGGAAGTGAGTAGACTCTGGTATCTGAGATACTGGGTGAGTCACTGCCAATATAGTTCATTCTGATTTTCATATTTATGGCTAAATGTGTACCTTATCTTTCAGTAAACTAGAATTCTGGCAGTCTTATTGGAAAGGCAATATTTCATAGCAAGCATTAATACTTGTGAATTTGAATTCCATTTGCTAACCTGCCTTTCACCTTTTGCACATGTCCAGTGGCCATGGCCTCCTCGTTGGTCAGTGATGGCCAGGATGATGGAAAAACACTGAATCAGCTCACCTCAGTGGCACTCTGCATCTCTCCCATGTGCCCTGGGTCAGCCTGGGGCACCTGCTCAGCCATTCTGATACCCACTGTCCAGGATATCCCAGAGGGAAACACTTAACCATTAGGGATGGAAGCTGGTTTTCTTTCCTTCACTTGCCTTTCCCAGCACTCTACTCCTGTTCCTTAGGATCAATTCCCCAAATGTGCCACTGGCATGGAAGCCCCAGTCCTGGGCTCAGCTTTGGAAATAAACTAGGTGAAGATAAGCACCAATTTGTTTTATTTGGGTCAAGTTCATTTCATTCGCTGGACTTCTGTTTCCTCTTCATTGAAATGAAAGAATTTGGCTTGTTCATTTCTTCCAGTTGTAAGAGTCTACAAAATAGAGGAAAATTGTCAAGAATTCCAGGAAATCCCATCTTCCTCAATAATTCTTTTATCAACATTCAAGTGATTTAACCACAGTTCAGATAAGGTTTCCATAGTTTTAAATACTTCCATTCTTCCTTGTGTGAGTGCCACAACAACTGTTTTATGGCTTTTTATCACCCTAGGCCTCAGACCATATCCTAAAATAGCAAGAAAAAAAGCTTTTAGGGACCTTAGCCATGCCAATGGCTATAGGTCCATTCCTACTACTTTCCTACCTTTCACAATCACTGCTACACCAAGAGAAGCTCACAATGGGGCTGGGTCTCCATAAATGACCACATGTTGCTGAGCCTGAGTCATGAAGGGTGGGGACAGAGATGTTATGCTGTTAGCAAACACTGGCCTCAATCACATGAAGCAAAGAAGTAATGAAGATGATCAAGCAGCTCTCCACTCAGAAATTTCACCCTGGGGGTCCAGACCTAGGAAAAGTGGAATGACCATGTTTTAGGAAATAGCAGATTCCCATTCAAAACAAATTTTAAGGCAGTTTAAGGTTGAGACAAAATACTTAGTACTAATAAAGCAGTTTGCTGTTTATTCATTGGTTGTTCCTGTTTTGAGTAGCAGACATCAGGAGAAAGGTAGATTGTGGTCAGAGGTCAGATTTTTTGTGCTCAGTTGGAGGAAGGCAGTCTCATGGTACCAGGACGCTGGAAAGAACTTCCAGCTTTTAGGGAGGGTGGGCTTACAGCTGATGACTTGTGCACTACGGCACCTTTGCAGGAGTTTGTAGGGGTGGGGTGGTAAAGATGCCACCCAGTGGAGGTTTCCATGAGGTTCTTTGTCCTAATTTCCAAATCCAGCAACTTTCCTCAGTCCAGGCCACCATCAGCTCTCTGGTGAATGACCTTCTCATTGGTCTTCATGTTTCCAGTTTGACTTAGTGCCCTCCTCCTCCATCCTTTCTGCATGTAATAGCCAGTGTGTTCTTTCAAATGTAAGTCACTTGAAAAAAATAAAAAATAAAATGTAAGTCACATCATGTCGACCCCTGGCCCAAAATCCCTCTAGGGATTCTCACTGCATTACAGCAAGCTACAAGGTCCTACATGATCTGCCCTGGCTCTTCAAATCCACCCCCTCCTTTAGTCCCATGCTCCAACCATGCTGCCCTTTACTGTCTTCCTGAAGCATTCAGAGTGTCTTCCTTCCCTTGGGACTTGTGCTGGTGACATGCTCTGTTTTATCCCCCGGGTTTCCATGTAGCTGGCTCCTTCTCATTATTTGGGTACCAATTCAAATGTCACCTCTTCGTGAAGCTGTTCCCTGACCCTTTGAAATCCTTGTATCACATCGCCTTGTTTAATTGACTTTACAGCATTGTCGCTATCTGGAAATATCTTAATTATTTATTGACTTATTTGTTTTCTCTTCTCACCTAGTAGAATGTGTGCTCTAGGAGAGCAGGGGGTCTCTGTGATTTTTGGCCACTGGGTCCTCAGCAGTATGAATGGTCCTTGGGATTTATTAGGTGCCCAATAAATCTAGGTTGAATGTGCTGACTCTCAAATGTCCTCAAGGGTCATCAGTTGTGTTCGGAAGGAACCAGAGTCCTCCTGAGAAAGAGTGCTCCCCACATCCAAAGGGGTGCATCAGAAGGAACTCAAAAGATGAAAATCTGGCTGATGTTGGAGATGAGGAGGCACACTTATTCTCAGTAATTCATTCTGATGAAGGCTCTTGTGCAGTGAGAAGCCACAGAAACAAGAGACCAAGCTCTTTGTTTGTATCTGATACTACTCAATATATAGCCTATCCTATCAGTATGGATTGTAGCAGAACGTCTTCCAGCAGGCTGCTCTGAGGCTGACTACCTGGCAGGCTGTGTGCTGTTAGGCACACCCTGAGATGCACAGGGTCTTCTACCTCCGATTCCCAGGTATTTCCTACGCAGCACCTGGGTGGGCCAGGAAGAGAATGACAGTCAGCTGGACATTGAGTTGGTCTCCAGAGGTCGAGTGAGGGAAGTGACCATCTGGCTGTCCCCACCGCCTCTTTTTGGGCTGGAAAGCTAGCCTTGGGGCTGGCTGTGAACCAGAATTTGTTACAGCAAGAACTTGGTAGCCCAGCTTTTAATTTGGATCCATGAGAGGGCTGGAGTGATTGATGTCAAGGAAGTGGAGCTTGAAGAGTGGGGCAGACACCCAGGTGTGCTGGTCCTTTCATCTTCACATCAAATGCTACCTGGTGAGTTATAGGGCACAGACTGGGGGAGGGGGGCCAAGGGTAAGCAGCTGCTGCTCAAAGCAGAGATGGGGCCCTGTGGCTGAAGATAGATCCTGGCTTCCTGTCAGACAGCTGGCTGTAAATAACAGGCTGCAATTTCCTGGGAGGGGCAGACAGGTAAGAGTCTCTTAGTAGATGAAAGAGCTGGAGCTGATGATATACATAACGGAAATTTAATAAATTAATTTATTATTCATTCATTCATTCGTTAATCTAACAAGGATCTATATAGCCTTGTTCCTCAAAGCTTGGGCCATGGCCTACACCGTCAGCATCATCTGGCGGGGGGCCAGGGGGGCTTGTCAGAAACGCAATTCTCAAGCTCCACCTCAACCCTGTTGAGCTAGAATTCTGTATTTGTTTTTTTTTTTTTTTGAGGTTCCACACAGACTTTATTTTATTTTGCTTTATTTTATTTTATGTGTTTTTTTTGNTACACCGTCAGCATCATCTGGCGGGGGGCCAGGGGGGCTTGTCAGAAACGCAATTCTCAAGCTCCACCTCAACCCTGTTGAGCTAGAATCTGTATTTGTTTTTTTTTTTGAGGTTCCACACAGACTTTATTTTATTTTGCTTTATTTTATTTTATGTATTTTTTTTGTAATAATATTTTTTATTATACTATGTTAGTCACCATACAGTACATCCCTGGTTTCTGATGTAAAGTTCGATGATTCATTAGTTGCGTATAGCACCCAGTGCACCATGCAATACGTGCCCTCCTTACTACCCATCACCAGCCTATCCCATTCCCCCACCGCCCTCCCCTCTGAAGCCCTCAGTTTGTTTCCCAGAGTCCATAGTCTCTCATGCCATTCCCCCTTCTGATTACCCCCCCTTTCTTTATCCCTTTCTTCTCCTACCGATCTTCCTACTTCTTATGTTCCATTAGAATCTGCATTTGGATAAAACTGCCAGAGGATTCTTAACCATAGACAAGTCAGAAGGCCTGATCTACAGGATAAATGTAATGGGCTACTATGGGGTAGGGCCCTGCAGGGATGATGGGAGGGTGCATCTGGCAAACATCACGTCCCCACGGTGAGGTGCTTGGAGGGGGAGCTCCTCCTTCAGGTGTTACTTCTGAGAAGACACACTCCACTACCTGCTTTATGCTTTTCCAAAGTTCCTATAACATTTGTCCACTTTAACAGGATAAGAACCTAAGTGATGATAGCTCCCAGCAGTGACAATACAGCAAGGGGGGTATGAATACCTTTTCTTGATGGGGTTTGAGGTAAAGCCACAGCAGGCCCCAATCCCTTCTCTTGTGTCCTTTCCCCACCCCACTGAAATTCCCAGGATCCTCCTACCAAAGAAAACCTGCTCTTTCTGAATGAGAGTCTGTCAGGAATCACTTACAGCTCTCGGTGAATTTAAGTCAATGAGCATTTCCATTTCTACACTCTAGATGACAGTTACAGCTACCACGCTGAAGGCAACAAACTCATGGGGGGGGTGGCATTTGGGGGCAGGAAAGTCACACTGTTCAGGTAAGTTTTGTCATCTTAGAATACAGGTCCTCAAAATGACCCTCCCAACAGAGAAGACTGAAAAGCACTTTACAGTTTACAAAAGTACTTTTTTCCTCGTGTACCTGTTTTGTACTGAAGAAACTGAAGTTCAAAGAAGCTGTGACTTGCCCAAAGTTGTATGACCAGGAAATAGTAAAATTGAGATTTCGACATGGCTCTTCAACTAAAAAATTTGTATTCTTTATGTACTGATAGGCTCCTTCTACAGGCAGGAGAACCCCCAAGTCTCATCTCTTTCCATTTCCCATTAATTCATGCTAAAAGAAATTTATCAAGCACCTTCTTCATGCTGAAGGAAGAGGGCAGCTACAAGAACAACATCTATCTATCTATCTATCTATCTACCTATCTATCTATCTATCATCTATCCATCCATCCATCCATCTATCCATCCATTGGTCTATCTATCTGTATATCCAATTGCTGCCTTCAGCCTCAGGAAACTTACAGACCAATACAGGAGAAAAGACATACTGAGAAAACTGTATCATGTCCAGGCCCCTTTGGTAGAAGCTAAACTTGCTTCAACACCTGAATTCTTGGCCACATAAAGTCTCATGTCCTCTCAGTGATGAATGCCAATTCTAGAGTTCGCCCTCTCTGGAGGCTTTTTACTGCCAGCTCCTGAATCAAGTGTGCTAACATTTCATTCTGTGCCAGTGGACAGATGGAACTAAGCCACTTTACCACAGTCCAGAAGAAAAACCCACTCACGCATTGTGTGAGTTTAGATAAGGCATGGCAAGTGGAAAGTCACAGAGTAGCAGTGGCATTGCGGAGGGTGTGGCTGCCCCTCAGCCCTGTCTCTCTGCCCCATACCCCTTTGCCACTCAGGGAAGCTCCAGTGCTTCTCTTCCTCTTTTAAGGTGAGTCATTCACCCAGCTCCTAACCCTGAAGCTGTACAACCACATGTATCACAGTGCTCAGAGGAAAAAAGGACTTTCTCTTTGCCACTAGGACTTTAGACGCAGTTGATATTTTATCTTTAAATAAACTTTTTTATTGGCAGACAACATCCAGGCAGAGTGTACACATGAGAAGCATACCGTTTGATAAATGTGCACAAAGAAAACACACCTGTATAACCAGAGTCCAGACCAAGGACAAAACAAAAGCAACATCTCAGAGCCCCTAAGACAGTTGACAATTTAAATAGCAAATTTTTCTTCATATTACAAACACAAGAGGAACATGGAAAGTGCCATGAAGGGGGAACAATGTCCTACCACAGAGGATACTTTGTTCTGGCAGGAAGGAGAAAAGGAGACTTCAGAGCTGGGCCCTCCAAGACGGGTGGTGTTCGGTTAAACAGAGAAAGGGGCAGGTGTGCCGGGGGGGGGCTGGATCCCTTGAGCATAAGAAAGGGCCTGGAAGGTGTTAGCAACCAGCAAGGAGCCCCATCTGGTCTGTGTCTGGAGATGGGGGAGGATGGGGAAAGAGTGCTGTAGAACCTCAGGCTGGGACCCCTGGTGCACAATGTAGAATGTCAGAGTAGGTGGCTGTTGTGGGATTTTAGATATATCTTTTAAGACTCCATGTTGCAACTGGAAAGGAAAAAAACAAATAGATCTAATCAATCAATCAATCAATCAATCAATAGCATAATATTGCTTCAGACATTGCTTGATCTTCGTTCAAATGATGGCTAGGAAAAGGTCTTCCCCTCCTGGTGTTTTATCTCTGTCCTTGAAATTGTCACCTTTTAATTTGGGTTCCCCCAAAGTGGATTTCAAGGCAAGGATTTGACTATAATTTGGGAAATGCAGGTAGTACCAATGGGGGTGGGGGTAAGGGAGAAAGGGAAGGGAAGTAGCCAGGAAATCTCCATGCCCCGAGCTTGATCCCACTGTGAAGCTCTGGGAAACCAAGTAAGTGTGGGCATTGGTGCTCCTTGCTCCAGGGACGAAGAAGCTGGGGTGACAACTCCCACCAGTCTCTGGTGGAGAGCTGCTTGTAGAGAGAAATTCCCAGGCAACTTCCAGCTTCTGTGCACCCAGGGAGCAGTCTTCTGAGATTTTTGAGAAAACCCATAGGTAGAGATGCAGTTGGGAGAGTCTGGTACCCCTGAAGGGTAAAGCCCCATGGATCATGGCGGGGACCCAATAGCACCAGCCTCATCTCCATTCTTGGCAGGTTCTGCCTTCCCACTCACAAGTGACAACCATTTCTTGGAACTGGAAAAGGAAAGATTTTTCTTCCCCAGTCAGAGAATAGAAGGCTTGATCTTGGCTTTCATTTCCTCTAGGTTGGGCCACTTGAATCAATCCCTGAGGCTGGGGAGGTGATATCTTAGAAGAGAATCCCCATACCATTAGATGAAAACAAAGGAGGGAGGAGAAGCAAGTTCACACTCAAATGAGGAGTCTGATGGGTTGTGATGGAGGTGTCCTGCAGGCAACTAACTGGTTGTGGTCTGGGAGCCTGAAAAAGCACTTGATTGAAAATGTTTACATGGGCTTCTGTCTTCATTTGGGTCTCCTCAAAGTGACCCTGAGAAGGAACCTGGGTGCAGGTGGAGGAAAGGAAAACAACTTGGAGGGTGTTAGTGAGCATGTCACCTCTAGGGCAACTGAGACTCAATCCCTCTGGGTCTCAGAGAACCAGAGAGGAATATACTTCAGAATTTCTCACCGGTGTATAAGGGAATTGCAGCCTCTGCTCACTAGCTCCCATCCCTCATTGGCTGAGAGACTTCCTCAGGCATTTTACTACCCAGTCCTTCCAGCCTGACTGGTCTGTGGACACAGCATGTGCCTGTGGCCAGAGAATGGCCTCAGGCCAAGAGACGCAGGCAGCCATCAACAGTGCAGGCATCAGCTGGCTGCAGGAATCCTACAGGGCCAGCTGGGGGGATGCGGCTGGGCCACTATTAACATGTACTGCTGGGTTCTTTCTGTTCTTCTGCTGCCCCCACCCTTGGTATCCATCCCTGTTCCAGTCTTCGAATTCCCTGCTCTGTTCCCAGGCAGCTTCAGAGCCCCCACCTCCTATAATCCCACTCTCTGTACCTCCACACTGGCTCTGGATGTGAGTGTTCTAGATGGAAAATAGAGTTCTTTGATAAATTAGCACATTAAAAAGAACCAAGGAATAAAAGCTAGCAGGGAGAGTGTCAAATGTTAATCTGAAATTGTCCCTGGGAATGGAAATGGCAGTTATGTGGGCAGGAAGAAAATTATGTGTCCTTGGCCTGTAACTATTAGTTTAACTGAATCAGTGATTCTCAAGTGGCCTGGAGGGGATTTGAGGATTTCCAACCAGACACACTTCCTCCTTTTGAATCTGGTGGGCACCCCCTGCAGGGGGTTGTGGGTGGAGAGAGGGCCTCCTCTCTGCTTCCTTGGTGAAGAATCCCTGTGGGACCTCAGAAGTAACTGATGGGCAAGCCTTGGAATGCAGATGATGTGGAGACAGAGGGAAGGCTGAGAAGCTCTGGTTTGAAAAATAACCCTGGATCTCCAAGTGCAGTAGAGTGGGAGGGGCTCATGAAGCGAAGATGTAGGTCTGAATTTGAAACGGACTAGCTATTGTGTTTCTTTTTTTTTCTTTTTTTAAAATAATATTATTTTTTATTATATTATGTTAGTCACCATACAGTACATCCCTAGTTTTTGATGTAAAGTTCCATGATTCATTACTTGCATATAACACCCAGTGCACCATGCAATATATGCCCTCCTTAATACCCATCACCAGCCTATCCCATTCCCCCACCTCCCTCCCCTCTGAAGCCCTCAGTTTGTTTCCCAGAGTCCATAGTCTCTCATGGTTCATTCCCCCTTCTGTTTACCTCCTTTCTTCTTCCCTTTCTTCTCCTACTGATCTTCCTACTTCTTATGTTCCATAAATGAGTGAAACTATAAATGAGTTTCTCTGTACCTTTTTCACCATCTGTAAAATGATAATGAAAATGCAAGCTGCATGGGAGTGTTGTGGGAAATAACAGAGTTTCTGGCATGTCGTTTTGATTGCAAACTTACTTAGGACTTGTTTTGGAATCTACCTTCTGAATGGTCTTTAATTCAGAGCCGCCCAGCGAGATTATGGAATAATCTCCCTCCCTTTTGCCCATATTACTGATCCTCCTGCTGAGCTCCTGGTCAGCATCTGCCCATGGAGCTTGAGCTCCTTCACAGTTGCCAAAGGGTCCTTAAAGTGGGGGGATCAGGGTTGTCTTCCCTCATCTTTTGTAGAGCCACATCACTCTGTTGTCTGGTAGGCTTAAGAGAGTAGGGCACTCTGGAGGCTGATTCAGATGTCCCAGAGGGCTACAAAAGAGTGTGGATAACATCTGCTTGTGAGTTGTGGGACAAAAGGTGAATATTTAACAGGAAAGGCAAGAAATAGAGGGTGAGCACCCTCCCTGGCAGAGACAGGGGAAGTGAGAACCATGACAAGATCACCTCCTCAGAGACACCTTCCTGACCCCCCAACTCCTCCCTAGGTGAAGCTGAAGGCATCCCCCCACCCCTTTAAGCTCTATAGGGCACACTTTCACCAAAGAACTGTCAATCTCATCTATCCCATGCATGTGTCTGCATGACTATTTCTGCCTTTCCTATGTGCCTGTAATTAGTACTGAAATCATTGCCTTTAAATATTTAACACAGGGGTGCCTGGTTGACTGAGTTGGAAGAGCATGTGACTCTTGATCTCAAGGTAGTGAGTTGGAGCCCCATACTGGGTGTAGAGATTATGTAAATAAATAAATATTTTTTTAAAAATTCAACATAATTTTTTAAAATATGATAAACAAAGAAAATAACATACACACAAAATAGCACATACAAGAAAATTTTATTTGCATTCCTAAAAAGACACTAGTTGTTGTGGATTCTCCAAGAAGTCTGAGTGAGTTGACAATTTTTCCTACACCCAAAGGCAAACACAAATGCTGTCAGAGTGAAAAGCCACTTGCTGCCATTTGGAGGGGAGGAAGTGGGTGGAAATTCCCAGGAATTCCCTGGGTGACTCCTGCAGAGGCATTGCCTGAAGGAGACTGACCCCAAATATAGCAGGTGCAGCTGGCTCCAGGCTGGAAAAATATTCTTCGGCTACCCTTCACCCTTAGCCAGGAGAGGCTCTGCCCATCATCAGACTTTGCTTTTTTTGCCTCCTGGATTAGTGTGACATGCTCTGAGACTTTTTTTCCCCTTCGAGTTCCATGTGGCAAAATGAAAAGAAAAAATTGCTGATCCCTCCTCCTCCCCCCACTTGCTTTACCCAGTGATATCCAAGGACACATTTTTGGCTCTTTTTCTGTGCCTTCTCCATACATGTACTGAATACACTAAGATCCCAAGCACAAAGCTCTTGCAACAAGAGCCTATCCAATTAAAGTCCCACTAGTGCGGGGCCTGAGAATACCTGATGCACAGGAGCTCTGCCAATGAGACAAAGATAGTGCAAAGTCAGTCCATTTAGTATATTCCACTGGTCACTTCTAGTACTGAAAAAGTGACACAACCCTATGCACAATCCCATCTGGAATAAGGTGAGAATAAATGAAGAAATAATTACACAATGTTAGCTACATATTAATATATTAATGTTTACATGTGGAGTGTATTTTCAGAATCGTTTGCAAATATTCCACATTCAAGGATTGGCTGCGTGTAGTGTACAATCATATTTGAATCTTTCTGTAAAAGGATTTGCAAAAGAGTGGAGAAATGATTAGACCACTCAATAAAAGGTATTAAAAAGAAATGATATAGTTCTACACCATAGGATACACAGAAATACATTCAAGGAGCATTAAGAAGTTAACAATAAAAGTTTAAGGGCATTAGAATAAAACACAGGATAGTTCATTAAAAAAAAAAGTTTGGATGTGGGCTTCCTAAGTAAGAAACAAACCCCCAAAAGCCACATAAGTGGAAAATTAAGGAATTTTATGTCAAAAAATGAAAAGCTTGTGAACAATAAAAACTACCATAAGCAAAGTTAGATGGAAAGTTACAGGCAGAAGAAATATTTGCAACATATTTAATACAAAGGAATTATTAGCTAGAATGGAGAGTGTGTGTGTGTGTGTGTGTGTGTGATGTGTGTGTGTGTGTGTGTATGTGGTTATGTGTTACAAATCAATAAGAAAAACCGTTAGGATGGAAACATAGACAAGAGATATAAATGGACACTTCAGATGCAGATATACAAATGGACAAATATTTATGAAAAGGCTCTAGACTATAGTCGTAATTAAACAATAAAGATGAGGTACCATTTGACAAACATAGAATTGGAAAAATTTAAAAGATGGATCAGTAGAGGTTCTTAGTTGCCAAGAATTTAATCCAGAGACTTAAAGCAGGAAAGAAATTCCTAGGAGGGAATGTAGGAGGGCTAGATATAAAACTGTAGGATGCAATGTTGGAACAACACCAGATCACATTATGGAGGACATTCTGGCTAAGATATCCCTGCTGCCAACACTTGATCCAGACTCTGCAACTTGCACCAGTGATGTTAGGCAGTGGATGCCACCAATTCTGACTCTGAAACTCCTGTAAAGCTAGGCACCTTCACCACCAACCCTGTCAAAGGAAGGATTTCATGTTCACCTATTTCTTCACATTTCCCACTTCTGAACAGAAGACTTGAGTGGCCATGTCTGATTGGTGGAATGTATGTCACATGCCAGCAGCTTAGATACAATGAGGTTGAGAAAGCAACACTGAATTTCTACAATGAGACAAAGGACTTATATCTCTTCAAGCACAGGAAGGATGATCCAAAGATGGTGGGGGTCTAAGTTTCCACTTTGAGAAAATAGAGAAAGTAGAGCAAGGTAAACCGAAGACAAGCAGAAGGAAAGAAAAACAAAGATAAAAAACAGAAATCAATGAATTCGAGAACAGAAAAATAGAAGAAAATGTCAGTGAAACTAAACTCTGGCCCTTTGAAAATCTTAATAACACTGATAAACATCTAATCAGACTGAGCAAGAAAAAACCCAGAGACATAAATTACAAATATCAGGAAAAGAAGAGGTGATATCATTACAGACTCCACAAACATTCAAAGAACAATAAGAGAATACCATGAATAACTTTCTGCCCATAAATTTGACAACTTAGATGAAATAGACAAATTCTTTGAAAGACACAAACTACCAAAGCTCACTCAAAAAGAAATCGATAACATAAATAGTCCTATACTTTATTAAAAATTTGAAATAGTTGTTAAAGGCATCCCAAAAAAGAAAACTCCAGGCCTAGATGTCTTCATGGTGAATTCTACCAAACATTTAAGGAAGAAATAATATCAACTATACACAAATGATTAGAGAACATAGAAGAGAAAGGAATACTTCCCAACTTATTTTATGAATCCTGTATTATCCTGAATAACAAACTAGACAAAGATTTCATAAGAAAAGAACATTATAGACCAATATCCTTCATGAACATAGATATGAAAATCCTCAGTGTAATACAAGTAAAATAAACCCAGGAATATATAAAACAATAATACATTATGTCTGACAAGGATTCATCCTTAGAATGCAAGTTTGATTCAACATTTAAAAATCAATCAGGGGTGCCTGGATGGCTCAGTCAGTTAAGCATCTGCCTTCGGCTTAGGTCATGATCCTAGGATCCTGGGATTGAGCTCCTCATTGGGCTCCCTGATCAACAGGGAGCCTACTTCTCCCTCTCCCTTGCCTGCCATTCTGCCTACTTGTGTTCTCTATCTCTCTGTCACATAAATAAATAAAAATCTTTAAAAAAATTAAAAAATAAAAATAAAAAATCACTGGGGACACCTGGGTGGTTCAGTTGGTTAAGTGTCACCTTCAGCCCAGTTCATGATCTCAGGGTCCTGGGGTCAAACCCCATATCAGGCTTCCTGCTCAGCAGAGAGTCTGCTTCTCCCTCTGCCTCTGCCCCTCCTCACCCCCTACTTGTGTTCTCTTTATCTCTCAAATAAATAGATAAAATCTTTTAAAAAAAATCAGTCACTGTAATTTACCATGTCTACAGACTAAAGAAGAATTACCATATGATAATCTCTATAAATGCAAGAAAAACATTTAACAAAATTCAATATTGATTCACAAGCAAGAGCTCTCAGCAAACTAGGGATTACCGCAACCTGATCAAAGACTCTGCGAAAAAAAAAAAAATTAGCTAATGTACACTCACTAGTAAAGACTGAATATTTTCCCCTAAGGTTGGAACAAGACAAATATCTCTGCTCTCACCACTCCCATTCACACTGTATTGGAGATCCTTACCAGTGCAACAGTCATCTCTACTGGAAAGGAGAAATGATAAACTGTCTCCAATGACAGATGGCATGATTGTCTGCATAGAACATCCAAAATAATCTACAAAGAGCTACTAGAAATAGTAAGTGAGCTTAGCATTATTGTAGAATACAAGGTTAATAAAAAAAATCAATCATATTGCCATATGCTAGCAATGAACAATTGAAATTTGAAATTTAAAAAAGTATCATGCTAATAGCAC
This sequence comes from Ailuropoda melanoleuca, assembly GCF_002007445.2. Taxonomy (NCBI): domain Eukaryota; kingdom Metazoa; phylum Chordata; class Mammalia; order Carnivora; family Ursidae; genus Ailuropoda; species Ailuropoda melanoleuca. The sequence continues at coordinate 34,723,977 of NC_048223.1, forward strand.
CCAAAAATATGAAATGCTTAGGTACAAATTCTACAAATATATTCATAATAGGTGTGCTGAAAAGTACAAAACACTGGTGAAAGAAAAGAAGACCTAAGTAAATAAAGTTATATCATGTTTGTGAATTGGAAGACTCGGTATGGTTTAGATGTCAATTATCTCCAAGCTGACTTCTAGATTCAGCGCAATGCCAACCAAAATCCCAGTAGGATTTTTTTAGACAGTGGCAAAATGATTCTAAAATGTATATAGGAAGGCAAAGCAACCAGAAAAACCAAACCAATTTTGGAAAAGAACAAGTTTGGAGAACTCATACTACTGAATTTCAAAACTTATTATAAAGCTATAGTGATAAAGAGAGCGTGTTATTTGTAAAAGGATAGACACAAACATCAATGAAACCGAATAGAAAGTCTAGAAATAGATCCACATATAAGCTTGTTTGGTTTTGACCAAAATTGCAAAGGCAATTTACTGGAGCAAAGGTCATCTTTTCAACAATTGGACATTCATATGAGAAGATATAAGAAACAAAAAACCTTGGCCCAATTTAAAATACACACAAGAATTGAACAGATGTTTTACTAAAGTAATATATAGATAGCAAATATGCACATGCCAGGATGCTTGGTATTATTAGTCATTAGGGAAATAAAAATTAAAATCATGAGATATCCCTACCTGCCAATCAGAAGGGGGAAAAAAAAAGAAAGAAGAAACACCATTAATACCAAGTGCTGATGAAGATGTGGAAAAACTGAAACCCCCTTCTGTTGCCTGGGGGAAATGCAAAATGATATAATCACTTCAGAATATAGTTTGGCAGTTTCTTATAAAGTTAAATACCATATGACCCAGCAGCATCACTCACTGATGTTTACCCAAGTGATATGAAAGCTATATTGACCTCTACACAGATGTTTATTCATAATCATCAAAAATCAGAAAGAACACATATGTTCTTCACTGGGTGAACAGATAAACTGTGGTACTTCCAACTCAACAATAAAAAGAAATGAATTGTTGATACCCAATAACATGGATGAAAGCCAAATGAATTTTAAAAGCCAGACTCAAAAAGTTACATACTCTGATTCCATGGCAACTTGGAAGAGGCAAAACTACAGACATTGCAATTGTACTAATAGTTGCCAGGGGCTTGGTGTGCGGGAAGGGTTGAGTACAAAGGGGCATGTGAGTATTGTTGGGGATGATGGAACTGTTTTACCTTAATCCTGGTTTAGTTACATGACTGCGCATGTGTTAAATTTCACAAAACTGTTTGATAAATTTACATGTAGTAAATTTCACCCTCTTCCAAAAAAGTTGAAGGCACAGCATGACCAATTTCATTGTAATAGGGAACATCAGTATTCCACAAAGCAGGGTAAAGGGAATTCAGATGTGCTGTTAGCCAGAGTATCAGTTGGTGAACACTTCTTGGAGTGGAATTTGGCAGTGTATCTTAAAACTAGGAAACATGCACTCCTTAAAACAGGCAGTTCTGCCTCTGAGACTGTATCCTACAGACATACTTGGATATGCACATTGATAGAATAAGGCCTATGGGAAATGAAATCTACCTGGTCTCCTCAGCTAGGGGACAACCAAGGAATGCCATCCTTGGGGAGACAGATGTTGTGACCACCCCACTCATCTTCCCTGGGGCCTTACTATCTTAATTCACACCAGCCAGTTTTCCAGTTGCTCAAGGGCTTGCTGTGGCCTGAAGACCCCTAACCCCAGTAGCCCTCAAATAACGACTTCTAGGAGTTGGTATACAAATACCCCTTTTCTCTCAGAGGTGTCATTCCTACAATGATTTCCAGAATTCCTCATCAGGATTAACCTTCAATGGTCAAAGATAATGACTGGTTGGGTAACACACCCATTATTTACTTCCTTCTTTTCCCTGCTTGGATTATGTCTCAAATAAGGGATTGTGTCTGGGATTATGTCTCAAATAAGGCAATTCTGCTCAAATCCTGTCTTGTGGTTTGCTTCAGGTGGAAACCAAACTAAGACAATGGGGTCCTTCTGGAAGAAAGGCAATAGTGGTACCACCCTTGGGTGGCTTCCTGATTGGTGAGCACAAATGAAGGGACCAGACAACCAAGGACAATTGCTCATGAGGACATGTGAGACCCTTGCAGTTTGGAGGAGTAGAGGGTAGGCAGATTTTGCATGGGGTACAGGCTTGTGCCACTGAAAAGCATATTATTACTGTGGTTAGGATCCCTGCTTTGCTCACATTGCCATCGGTGGGACAGAACCACATGCCATACTAGAGTTTCTCATAGTCGCTGCTTTAAATTAGACTAGGACAGCTGATCTTGTGGGCTTACTGAAGAGGCACTTTTCCCAAGCACCATCAGTCACTGCTCAGAGATTTAAATTTCACAAATGGAATCTGTAGCCTGTTTAAGTTGGATATTAATAATTTGTGCCCCTTCTACCACCAAGAAAGAGTTTTGAGAAATGACTGCTTATGTTGTGAATTTTAGAACATCCTGGGTCAATTCATCTTCTAAAGTTAACTGGTCAAAGCAGCTGCTGTTCACAATATCAAAGATTAAGTTTTCATAATCCATACTGGACTGGCTCCAAAGACAAGTTTCAAGCCTATGTGGTGAGGCTTGATTCAGATCTTTTTCTTTCACAAATAGCAATCATTGCTGAATCAGTTCAAGTCAACTGGATTCCTTATGAAGACCAGGCTGCCTAGAAAGTGATAAGGTCAAGACAGTCCTTGAAGACACTCTGAGTCTCTGTAAGTGCACCGCATTCTTACTATTGGCAATATCAGAGTGTTGGGCATAGTAGAGGTAACTAGCTCTTGTTGGATCAAATGTCATTGAGCCACCTGCCATGCTGGTCCCATATTACAGTGGGCTGTCTTCTCCAAAACACAGTATATAGGATGATCAATTAATGCCACTAATTGTGTTCCTTGACAGCATAAACTGTGTTAATCGACAGGTGCCTTTATAGATGTGGGTGGGTGGCAAGTAATGAAACATGTCTCAGCAATTCAGTTTATTCATAAGTTGTAGAAACTACTTATCTTCTGAAAAATCACTTGTAAGAGAAAACCCTATATTACTATAGAAGATAATTTTTTGTGGTATGTGGACCCTATAACTCATCCAAGTGTTGCTCATCTGATAATACTACCAGGTGGTTTGAAATAGATCCTAACATTTAGCACTACTGGTCAAAAAATTTTGATGAGAGTTCCATATAGATTTCTGCAAAATGAGTGCAAGGGAAGAATTTCTTGATGTAAATTTATCTTGATAAAAATCGATATATATTAGCCATCTCCTTAGAGAAAGGATGTAAGTTCTTGTTAACAGTAGTCTCAAGCAAACATTTAGAGTTATAAAATTAGACAGTGTGTGTAATGACTGTATTGTACAAACCAAAACTTTCAGAAAGACTCAGACCCTTATGAAAGGTTGTCTAGTGGCTAGGTCAATGGGGACAGAAGGAAGCAGATGGTTGCTCAATCCTACAAGCTCTCCTTTGAAAAATAACCTTTTATTTCCCTTAATTATAATTTTTTTGCTTATAAAAATCTGAATGTGATTTCATCCCTTTATATCAACCAGCCTGGAAGCAGAACAGGGTGAGGGTGGTACGTGCCCACTTGTAAAAATTCAGATGGGCTTAGGGTGGGAAACATGGAGACCTCAGAAACACAAGCTTGTAGGAAACAGAGAAAGCCAGGGAAGCATGAGAAGAATGAAGGCTGAGGTAAAGGATAGGACTCTAGGGCAGAGGCTTCCAGGATGACCAGATTTTGTCAGGTGTTATTAGGAGGGTCCCAAACAGCAGAAGCAGTAGGTGGTCCTCTCAGCAGTGCTGAGCCCACTTGGAGATGAGTCCACTAACCAGATTAATGGACCCCTGCTGAAACCACAGGGCGCCATCTGGTTCCCCTCTGGAATGAGGGTATGGTGGGCCCTCAGCAGCTTCAGGCCTCAGATCAAGAAGACTGAAGCTTAGCACCAGGCATGTAGACAAGAGAGGGCGGGAAGCTGGCCCAACATCATGGGTATGAGTGAGAGGTTGATGCAGGGAGCCCTTTGGTGGCTTGAGGACTCATCACAGCAGGTATCAGGCTTATGGCTCAGCAGGAGTCATTCCAGCCCCACATGCTGGGTCTGGGCTGCTGAGATGCAATTTGCTAAAAGGTATGTCGCTGAGCTGGCCTTGCATCTTGAATGATGCAGCCTTCCCATAAGAAGCCCGAGTATGGCCCAGATGGGCATAGGGATGTCTGATGAAGCAAGCACAGCACAATGTGCTAGCCATCAGACTTCTTCCTGCCCTGCTCTGCTCCCTAGTGCAACCTCAGGCACACCTGACCCTTTGTTTTTCCTTCCCAAGTCCAACACCTTCCTGCTTCAGGGCCTTTCTACTTCCTGTCTCCTCTGCTCGGACTGCTTTTCCTCCACACATCCTCTTGGCTCACTAGCCCACTCTATTCTCGTTTCTGCTCAAACGAACTTAAGAAAGGTCTTTCCAGACCATTTTTACTAAAATGGCACTTTTTCTTTCTCTAGGCTTTTACCCTGGATTTGTTTATTTTTCTTCATAACACTTATAATTCCTTGATATTATATCATCAACTTATTGTACATTGTCTCTCCACTATAATAAAGACATTATGGGGGTAGACCTAACTGTGCCATCATATCTCCAATGTGTAGAACCAGCTTCTGTACTGAGAGGTGCTCAAAAGATATTTGCTGAATGAATGAATGAATGAATGAATGAATGAATGAATGAATGAATTGTACTAGTGCCCACCATATGGAATGACTGGCAATGGTGCTCACTACCAACCTGCTTGTGGCATGGTCAGCTCAGTTAATTAAGTGGGGCTGCCTAAATTTATCAGTTGTCCTAAGAAAGGACTGCAGGGCTCCAGAACACTCAGGTTGCTGAAGTGTTGTGAAGAGAAGCTTTCAGTTCACAATGAATCTTCCCACTGCCTGCTTCTCTCCCCAGTGGGTTCTACACATCTCCTGTGGACAATGGCAGCCCTGGACCCCAGCACCTCCCACAGAGGCTGGAGACTGCCGGCTTCTGGCTTCTGGGCAAGTTGCAACCTTGGGAGCAACCTGGGAGCAGGAGACAAATACCACTAATTTGTATTCTCAGCAAGATTCAAGAGGACATGGCACTGATGAAAAGGGAGAAATCTGAAATCAGGATAGATTGCTTTCTGATGAAAACATGAATTCCCTAATTTAGAAAACCATCCTGGACAACATGAATAACATGGTGGATAAGGCAGGGAAGAGACTCATTGATTTTGAAAGATGGTTTGATAAAGTATCTGATTATTCAGAAATGTAAAAAGATTTCCTATAAGTGTAAAAAGATTGAGATCATGAGCAAAAGATAAGAGTCATGAAAACTGGATTCAGGAGGTGTTACAAAAGCCATTTTCCAGAGCTGAAAAGGCTAAAATCTTTAGATTAAAAGGGCTTACCAAGTATCAGAGAAATTAATAGAAAGAAAGAATACACACTTAGGGATCCCCTGGAAAAAAATTTTAATTTAAGAATAAAGTGAAAAAATCTTACAAGCAACCATGGAGATAAAATGAACAAAATTATCAAGTTCACAGTTCACTTTTTTCTGCCACTCTAAAGATCAGAAGGAAATGGGGCAATATTATAAATGGTGACTGAAAAAATATGAGGCAAGGAAAATAGAGAAGACCCAGACAGACAAGGTCTCAGGGGGAATCCAACAATCTCATGTCTCTTCTTCATTCTGCAGTAGTCCAATGATCTTAGAAACAAATCACTATAGAGAACCCCAGTAGGAGGAGAACACAATATGAAAGAAATGGGGTGAGCAATGATGGAGTTTAAAGTGGAAATTATTCTCTAAATAATTAATTAAAAATATAAATAGGATATTGAATATAAATCATTAAAATTTTAATTTTATAACAAAACAATGCTAATGTAAAAATAATCATGAAAAGAAAAAGATTTACAGTTAAACAATATTATTAACTTGGATTTAAAAACCAAGGTTATACCAAAAAAACCACAAAACCCCTTGGGTACTTGGAGGTGGACATGAGTGGGAAAGAAATGAAAGTGTACTAGGTCATCCATTGTCTGTGGAGTGGGCCATAGGTCCTCTCTCATTTTGACACTGATAAAAGAATACAGGATCAAATATTTTTTGAAAGGTAAGGGTAACCATTAACCCAGGAAAAATAGAATTCACAACGTTCAAATCACTTGGGCAAAAAAAGAATAAATAAACAAGTCATTTGGCAAAAGATAGGAAATGAAGCAAAGAGGCATAAAAATCCCAAACAGTTTGCAGAAACTACAGTGAAAGAAATAAGACCACCTATGTCAATTTTTGAAACAAATAAAAGCAAAGATTCCCAGATTGGATCTAAATGTGCATATTTCTAAGAAACATATCTAAGATGATGACAGAGAAAATAAAATAAGTTAGTAAGTAAATAAATAAACAAATAAATAGACAAATAAATGAAAATGCAAGAATACACCAGGGTATGACACACAAATAAAATAATCTGTTTATGATACAAGGTAGGGGGACACCTGGGTGGCTCAGTCAGTTAAACCTCTGCCTTAGGATCCCAGCATCCTGGGATCAAGTTCCACATCGGGTTCCTTGCGCAGCAGGGAGCCTGCTTCTCCCTCTGCCTGCTGCTCCCCCTACTTTATCTCTCTTTCTCTCTCTGACAAATAAATAAATAAAATCTTTAAAAAAAACCACAATGTAGGGGAAGGAAGCCTTGCTATTCCCCATAGTCCCCCCCCTTTTTAAGATTTTATCTATTTATTGTAGAGAGAGAGGGAGAGAGCACACACCCGCAATCAGGGAGAGGGGCAGAGGGAGACAATCCTCAAGCAGACTCTGCAACTGTACTTGGAGCCTGATGTGGGGCTTGATCTCAGGACCCTGAGGTTGTGACCTGAGCCAAAACCAGGAGTTGGCTGCTTAACTGACTGAGCCATGTAGGCACGCCACCCCATAGTTCCTTTTAGCAAAAACATCACATTTATGTGGAAGAAACGTATTGATGAGCCCCTGCGCTGATACTGGGGGCCCAAGGGCAAGCTTAAGGCCTCAGAAGACACTCACTAAACTGTTGTGCAGGACCCTGTAGAGAACTTACCTGTGATCCTCAGAGACAGGTGGAGAGAGGAGGCAAGGAACCACAGGCTGCCAGTGGGCTGTGCTCTGCTCTGTTACCCTCTTCCTATGCTCCAAACAAGGTCAGTTAGGGCAACCAAAACTCCTGCTGAACGCTGAGTGGCCATGGGATCTTCGTGGAAATGGGTAAAGGAGCTTGTTTTTCCATCTGAGTAGATGAAGGATGAGATACTTAAAGCAAACTACAGCTTCAGTGGGGACCATAAGCAGGCCCCAGCATTTGCAGCAACAATGAGGAGGCCTTTGTGGTTTTTCATGGGGCACAGATGTGGGGATCTGACTTGGATTTCCTGACAGTGGGCTTACACCAGTGAATGCACTACTGTGGAGATTTGGGGAATCCACAAACCAGACCACAGCAGAAGTTGAGGACTGGAATGTAACAAACACAGGCACAAAGCTCAATCACAGCATTCGTTCCCGGGGACAGCGGAGTAAAGAGCCACGGATGAGGTGATGTGCCCTGGTACTGGGCTACACATGGAGGTCCCCATAAATGACTGGTACTCATGTTGGGCCTGTGCCCTTGGATGAAATAAGTGTGTGGCACCCAGTTTCAGTGCTTGCCCCAGATCCCTTCAGATCCCTTTCTACCCCATCTGTGTGCTCTTACCACTTCTGTGTCTTCCCTGCAATTCCACCGCCCACAGCCAGAGCCTGCAATGATTTCCTGAGGATGCCCTTAGGCTGCTGGAGCCCACCCTGTGCACTGAGAGGAAAGGCTGGGAGTCCCAGGGAACTTATTTCTCCATCATGACCCATAGCCAATGACAAATGGGTGTGGGAGGATTCAAGTCCATTCCCTATTTGGAGGTGTAACTTGTACCCCAGAGCAAAACTTGTACTCCAGAGTTCCCCGGGGGTCAGGCTGAAAGTGCCTTTGGGGGGACCTTACCTGAAATCTTCCTCTGCTTGTCTTCCTGCCCTTCTGGATCTTGCACCCCCAACTCCCTTATCAGGTTCTCATCTCAGCATCTACTTCTGGGGAATCCAACTAAACAGGTGTGTTTGCCTTGTGCAGCTCTGGCTATTTCTATCATCCAACTTCTTCTCTTTGCTTTGCCTTCCTTCCAGAAAGCAACCTCATGACTGGTAGACCCTCTTACAGGGAATGAGTGAGCTGGCCTATGAACACCAGCATTTGGGTGCCTCTCACCTTAGCACTTTGCTCTCAGAGGACCTGTTAAAAACCATCCCCATCCAGCTTTTTGAAAACCTATAAAACTGTTATTGAAACTTTCAGCTGTTGGAGTCCCTCTTCATTGATACCAGGTTTCTCCTCTTTGAGACAGATAATTCTTTGTTTTGGGGGACTATGCTATGCATTATAGGATGTTGAGTAGTATCCCAGGTCCTCTACCCGCTAGGTGCCAATAGCATCCCCCTCTCCCCTCAAATTGTAATAACGGAAAATGTCTTGGACATCACCAAATATTCCCTGGGAGAAAGACTGCCCCTGGATGAGAACCACCCATTTACATTGGCTCCTGGGGCTGTGGCTGGTGCTACCACCACACTCTCTGGAATGAGGACCCACTTTTTCCTCCTCTTTCATGGCTAGGTCTATTAATGGTGTGAGTTAGGGGTGTTTTGTTTTGAAAACAAGAGGCTTCAAAGGCTCAGTGTCTAAGCCAGCCCATGGCATTTTTGGAGTTGGCTATCTCTGACTTCAGTAGCTCTCTCATATATCCTAGCCAAGGTTCAAAACCTTTGTAACTGCTGCAGAAGGAACATGTTCTGAATAGAGTCTCCACTGTCGTTTTCCATTTCTTTGGTAATAAAAAGAGTAATTTACCCAAGGTGTTTCATATTGTTGAGGACCACCCATTGGGCTGGTGAGAATGGGCTTCTAATTCTGCAGATGGATCCCCAGATGCACTCACTAATTTAGCTTTCCCCCTCAAGGAATATGACCCCTCCAGTCTGAGGAACCAGAATTAGGAACAGGAGAGAACCTCTTTCATGAGCAAGATTTATAACATACCTGATAGAAAATGTGATCCAAGCCAATGTGGCTATTTGTCATTTCCATTCCACCTGAAGCTGTTCAGAGTGTTCTGTGTAATTCTCCTTGGTCATGAGGGGAATGCAAAAAGCACATGGAGTTTGCTGCTAATGGACTTAGCTGTGTGACTTTGAAGAAATTTCTTTACCTTTCTGAATCTCAGTTTCTTTATCTAAAAATTGATACCTATTCATGAGTAGGTTGGTGTTTAATTTTTTTAATAAAATGAAATAAAATATGAAAAATCACCTGGTAAAATACCTAGCACAGAGCTGTTAATCAACAGATGGCAATTACTCTGTCCTTTATGACCCTGGTTAAGTTCCTTCATTCATCTGAGCTTTGATTTTTCTCATTTGTAAAATGGAAATGATAATACCAATCTCATTGGGGTCCTATGGAGATGATGTAACAATTTATATGAAAATCTTTTTAGAATCATAGAGTTCTACAAAATGTGATTATATCCACTACATCACCACTATGGATAACACTGGAGCTTGTAACATGGTGAGCACTGGCAGGTTGGCTGTAAGCTCTGGTGCCAGCATGGGGTAGTTGTGCTCTTTGACCACCTCAGGGCACCTGCTCATCTCGCCTTAATATTAATGCAGGTATTGACATTTCCCAGCAAACACTGGGCCTGAATGAAGCTTCCAGTGTACCCCACCCTAAATCAAAGGGCCATCCTCTGGTTCAGAATCCTGAAGGGCTTAGCTCTTCTGAAGGGGAGAAAGGTCCTACAGTGTAAAATGTCTTCTCTTTGATGTTTAGTGAAAGCTAACATTTTTAGGGTGCTCACTCTGTGTCAGTCGCTGTGTTGCAGTAAGCATATTGTGTGAATTATTTTATGTGATCTTCACATGATCCTCTGAAGCGAGCACGATTATTAACCTTAATTTATAGATGAGTTAATTGAGGCTCAGAGTGGTAGCTCAAGTGTGAGAGCTGGAATTCTAATCCAATAGTCTAACTCCATACAACCGGCAACCATCTGGGAATATTGTCATTCTAGAGCCTAGATTAGGAGTTGGTTGGTGGGGGAGGGCAGATACAGGGAGGAAGGCTTTTTTCCCTCAAAATAAAAGAGAATATTTTATCAACCAGTGTTGTCCGGAGTGAAACAAGGCACCTTTAAGTATGAGGGCCCCCTATTATTGCAGATATTCAAGAACAATCTAAACAAATAACCATCAGAGATACAGAAGGGAGAATTCTATTTGACTAGGGTTTGGTTATACAAGAATGTAAATGTGCCAGAAACATCAGGTCTGGGATTCTGGCAAAACACAAAACATATGTGGAATATAGTCTGTATGGGAATGATATCATAAGTAGGAAGTCAGGTTTTCTCTCAAAAGAAAATAGGATTGAATATAATGGATCATGGGTGGTATTATATCAATATCAAAAGATCCAAGATAGCTAAGGAAATGGAGGGATTAAGGTAGGAAAATGGGAGCTAAAGTGAGCACCCAGAAATTAAAAAGAGCTAGGTAAGTCTGAGCAGGCAAGCAGCACTGCCAACCCAGGAGATCAATTCAGATACGTAGGTCTACATTAACTCTCCAAGCGTAGGCAAAAGCCAGATCCTGCTTTGTATGTTAGGCCACGAAATCCAAGCTTCATCCTACAGGCAAAAAGGAGCCACAGAAGGGCTGTAGATAGGTTGTCTCGTTTTGATAAGGTTGGGGGGTGATCAGAGAAGGTCTGATCCTCTGACTACACAGCAATGTTTAAGAGATTGGTTCATCAGTAGTTTTCATCCTAAAAAACTATAGGTAATTTTCTGTCTTCAAACTACTTTACTTCTTAGCATTTTACACAGTAGCACTCTCCTAGCTTGATTTTCCTGATACCATACTCTCCGGGGCACTTTTACTTTTATATTACAATATTTAAAACATACAAAAGCATAGAAAATTTACATACCCATACACCTACTACCAAGATCAAATAGATGTTTACATTTTGTCATATTAATTCCAACTTTATTGCTTCTTGTATCTATTTTTTTCCTTCTGTATTCAATTTTCTTCATCCTAAAGTGTACCCTTCTTTCTGGTAAATTTTCTCAGTTTTGGTCTGAATATGTCATTTTTGGCATTTACTCTTGAATGATATTTAGCTGAGTATAGAATTTAAATTAAGAGTGAATTTTCCCTTAGTTATTTTCTCATATAATGCCAATCCTCTATTACTGTGAAAAGGTCTATTGTCATAATAAACCCTCCTCATGAACACTGTTTTAGAAAACAAATAGCAGGATGATAGACCTAAAACTAATAATAACAATAATCAATTAAATATAAATGACTTAAACACTCCCATTAAAGGCAGAGATTTTCAGTTTGGATAAAAAGATGAAGATGCAACTAAATGCTGCTTAAAATAAACACACTTTAAATATAAAGAAACAAACAGGTTAAAAATAAAAGAAAGGAAAAAATTATACCATGTTAACAGTAACTCCTTATCTCCCCTCAAAAAATATTGGAACGGCTATATTAAATGTTAGACAAAGTCAATTTCAGAGCAGACTATTTCATAATGATAAAAGAGTCATTCATAAAGATCATTCACAAACCTAAATGTTATGCATCTTACAACAGAGCCTCAAATACATGAAGCAAAAATTGATAGAATTTCCAGGATATAAAAGATACAATGTACCATAATAGCTAGAGATCTTAATAACTAAATAATTTATAGAACAAACAAACGGAAAATTAGTAGGACATAGGAGACTTGAACAACACTACTGACCAGCTTGACCTAATTGACACTTACAGAACATTCCACTCAACAACAGAATATATTTTTTCAAGTACACACAGAGAATTTACAAGATGGACAATATTCTGGGCCATAAAAGAAGTTTCATTAGATTTTAAAAGATTCAAAGCAGACATAGTATTTTCTTTTTTTTTAAATTTTTTATTATGCTATGTTACTCGCCATACAGTACATCCTTAGTTTTTGATGTAGTGTTCCATGATTTATTTTTTTTTTAAAGATTTTATTTATTTATTCGACAGAGATAGAGACAGCCAGCAAGAGAGGGAACACAAGCAGTGGGAGTGGGAGAGGAAGAAGCAGGCTCATAGCGGAGGTGCCTGATGTGGGGCTCGATCCCATAATGCCGGGATCATGCCCTGAGCTGAAGGCAGACGCTTAACCGCTGTGCCACCCATGTGCCACTGTTCCGTGATTTATTGTTTACATATAACACCCAGAGCTCCATGCAATATGTGCCCTCCTTAATACCCATCACCGGCCTATCCCAGTCCCTCACCCTCCTCCCCTTTGAAGCCCTCAGTACAATAAAATTAAATTAGAAGTCAATAACAGAAAGATATCTGGAAGATTCACAAAAATTTGGAAACTAAGTAGCACACATCTAAATAACCCATGGGTCTAAGAAGAAACCAAAAGGGAAATTAGAAAGCATTTTAAGTTGAATGAAAATGAAAAAAAANAGTGCCGGGATCATGCCCTGAGCTGAAGGCAGACGCTTAACCGCTGTGCCACCCATGTGCCACTGTTCCGTGATTTATTGTTTACATATAACACCCAGAGCTCCATGCAATATGTGCCCTCCTTAATACCCATCACCGGCCTATCCCAGTCCCTCACCCTCCTCCCCTTTGAAGCCCTCAGTACAATAAAATTAAATTAGAAGTCAATAACAGAAAGATATCTGGAAGATTCACAAAAATTTGGAAACTAAGTAGCACACATCTAAATAACCCATGGGTCTAAGAAGAAACCAAAAGGGAAATTAGAAAGCATTTTAAGTTGAATGAAAATGAAAAAAAAAAATAGCATACCAAAATTTGTGGGAGGCCACTAAAGCCATACTTAGAGAGAAATTTATATATTAAATGCCTATGTTTGAAAAAAAGAAAGGTTTTAAATTACTGATCTTTGCTTCCACATTAAGAAATTGGAAAAATAAGAGCAAATTGAAACCCAAAGTAACCCGAAGAAAAGATGGAGTGGAAATCTATGAAGTAGAAAACATAAAAAAATAGAGAAGATCAATTAATATTAGTTTGAATTACCAATAGTAAGAATGAAGGAGGTGCCATCACTTCAATTCTACAGATATTAAAACATAATAAATAAATATTATAATTCACTTTATGCTAAAAAGTTTGACAGCTTAGATGAAATGGACAAAGGATAAAACAACCAAACCTTGCTCGGGAAGAATTACATTTAATAGCCCTAAATATACTAAAGAAATTAAAGTTATACTTGAAAACATTTCCCCAAAGAAAACTCCTAACCCAGATGAATTCACTAGTGATTCTACCACACACATAAGGAAGAATTGTACCAATTCTATACAAACTCTTTCAGAAAATTGCAGAGAATGGAATACTTTGCAACTGACTCTACAAAGCCAGCCTTACTCTAAAGCCAAAACGAGACAAAAACTTTCAAGAAAAGAAGATTACAGACCAATATCCTTCATGAACGTACTAGCAAAAACTCTCAAAAAAATACTAACAAAATGAATCTAGCAACATATAAAAAAGATCATCCATCACAAACAAAAGATGTTTCTCCCACTTGTTATTGTCATTCAACACTGTTATTCAATGTTTGAAAATCTTAGGGCTACTCCTATTCCATATGTGCCCTTGAACTTTATTTGTGAAAACCCATCAGATCTTTCTATGACTTGTTATAACCCTTCCTCTTCTTTCTTTGCAGTACTGTTGGGTTATTAGACTTGGACCCTTGGCATTTGCTGAGGAATCTATCTTGTGTACACCCTTTGGTTCTTTCCAATTCTGGATATCTAAATTCAGAGTCCAAGACCACCAGCCTCAAGTCCCAAACTTAGCCAACCAGAGCCTAATCTATGTCCAGCCTGTAAAGGGGTTTCAGACAGGAATAAGACTGTCTTAATTTACAAATGTAGGGCCTTGATAAACAACATATATAAAACACCTACCACATGGAAGACACCTAAGGAACACCACTTTCCTTTTTTTCTTCTAAGGGAAGGGTTTGGATGAAATCTGAGTGAGGCAAGCTGCCTATTATGTTAAGCTTCCAGCTCTATGTTGCAAATCCAGGTGTGGGTTACCCATTGCTCTTCTTTAACATCAGGCTTTCTGGATAAAGTTGCAAAGTGCTGTTTGGGCTGTGCTGGAAGATGAGGACTATTTTCAGTGGAGAGGAATTTAATCTCATTACCACCAGCAGTCCATTTAGGGCTGATGGCTCTGCCATAAGATTTCAGACCCTATCAACAAGATAAGGTGCATCATTTCCGGGAGATGTAGGATTGCCACTGAAAAATTATTTTTAGGAAGCTGCTTTTTTTTTTTTTTTCTGTCCAGAACATCCACCTGAAAATAGCTCTGAACATTGTGGAGACAGCACCTTGCAGAGTACTGAACTGAAAGTTCAAGCCTAAAGATGTATGGAGCAGATTTTAGCTCTAATTCCAGATTTTGTAATGATAGAAAATATGTTGATAATAAATAGCATCCATAAGAGGCTTAAGAATATGATCCAAATTCAACTCACTCCCTGCGTTTTATCCAGAAAGGATCTAAGTATCCTCTTCCTCAAGGCAGGGGGGGAAACAATGACTTTTTCTTCCCCTTTCTGTTAATAGTGGATCTTTCAATTGTATTCCACTCACAGGTTGCTTTCCTTTTCTTCCTTGCTGACAGAATCCTAATTTTGTTCAGGCAGCAAGTCATGAAAGCCAGTCTTGGCAATCCCACTCCCTTTTGCCGGTCTAGGGAGCCAGGGAACCAGCATGGGAGCCAGGGCTGGCAAAGGAAATGGAAGGAGAAGCTTCTAGGGACTTTTGCAGGAATAAAAAAAAAAAAAGAAGAGCAGTACAAGAAGAAAGCCCTCCCCTTGCCACCTTCTCAGTCTTAATTTTGGAGCAGGGTGGGAATTTGATGCTTGAGCCTGTAGCAGCTACCTTGCCACCAGAAGACCACAGTCTGGGGAAATGAAAGGCAGAGGGGAAGCATGGGTGCTAGGCTTGGACTACCTGCCTTTGAATTTTTGATGATTAAGTAATAAAAGTCCTGGTGGCCTAAGCCACTGGAGTCTGGGCTTTTGCTATTTGTAGCTAAAACAATCCTCAGAGATGCACATCCACCCTCGATATGTGTTCTCCCCATCTTCCCTAGTAAGTAACCCCCACACACACCACCACCACCACTACCACCACTTTCATCTGGGCCTATGGCCACCTGAATTAATGCTCCATTCCCCAGCCTCCATTACAACTAAGTGTGCCCATGTGACCAATGAGATATTAGCAGATTGTGTCAGGTGGCAGCTGTTGGGAACCATCCTTAGAAAGAATCGGTTCATACATTTTGCTCCTTTTTCTTCACCCCCTTCTTTATACAGGCACCTGGAATAAGAATGTGACGGCTGGAGCTTCAGCCACCATCTTGGTCTGTGGAGATGAAAGCCTCATCCTAGGGACGAAAAGTGGAAAGTTGGAAGAACCCAGGTCCCTGAGAGGTTTGCAGGCAAGAACAGCCCTTGATTTGCCCACCTTCAGACTTTTGTACAAGAGACAAGTCAGTCTCTATCATGTGTAAACCATTTTTATTTTAGTTCTCTGTTCATCTAGCTGAATTTAATCCCAGCTGATACACTAAATGGGCAGCTGCTGGGAGGACCCTATAGCCATTGTACTTCATAGTCCAGAGTCTATAGCAGCCCTCTAGTTTCTAGAAAAAAAGGAAGGAATACAATCTGGCGTTGTAGCACAAAAGCAGCCATAGATCATATGTTAAACAAATGGGTGTGGCTGTGTCTCAATAAAACTTTGTTTATAAAAACAGGTAAGTTGGTTAGATTGGTCCTGTGGCCAGCTGTTTTAGATGCCAAGCATTGTGTTAGATACTCATTTGTCAAGCATCTACAATGTGCCTGACATCTGTCCAGATGTTTCAAAACACTGCCCCTTATTATTCTGATCAGATTCTGAAAGTCTCATGCACAGGGACATTGACCACTGGAGATGGTAGCCACAGAGCCATGCTCACAGTCAATAACCAGGCCTGGTCTCTAAAATCCATGCCCACTTGAATATATTACTGTCATATTCTTTTCCACAAATAAAATTTCTCTTCTAGTAACTGCGTGCCTCGTGCCTGTGAGACTGCTAGTGGCACACCTGACCACATTTCAGATGCTCCCCAAGGACCAGAACAGAGAAACACACCAGCAAAACCTCGTAAGGAGGCGCGAATACAAACATTGTCTCATTTAACACATTTCCTGCAGACAGAACAGTCAGCTTCAAATTATGGGTGGGAGAGGAAGGGACAGACAATAGAAGGAAAAAAAGAGAGGCATGAGGCGCTGAGGAATTCTACAGCAGAATAGCCTAATTATAGTGCCTCTTCCCTGAGGCCTGAGAATCCAGTGGGCAGGAAGTTGGAAATACCAAACCTACCAACAGGGACCTACCATGTGCTGACCCCATATTAAGGGCTTTCCTTCTGTGGTCTTATTGAATCCCCACTAAATGCCCCATGAAGTTGATACCAGGACCCCCTTAATGGTAGCAGAGTCTCAAAGAGTCCTTAGTGGTACCAGAGGCTCAGAGAGTTGAGTACATGGCAGAAGGCCACCCAGCTTGTGAGCAAAGCTGTGAATTAAATGGGCAACTGTCTCACTCCGAAGCCCATCCCCTCCCGTCCCATGGCTTTCCAGAGCCATTCTTGCAGCAGAAGAGCAACAGGGCTGCTCTGAGAGTAGCTTGTCCCTCTGGCCTCAGCCCACTGATCAGAGTGTGGACAAGTCAAGTCCCCCGGTTCTCTCTGCCTCTTTCTCTTTGGGTAGAGCAGCAAAATATGCAGGAATGGAGAGAGCAGTGGCTTCAGTGGGAGGGAGCTACATCAAATTCTGGCTCTTCCACAATGAACCATATGAAGGTGCTTCAACCCTTGGGATCTCGATCCTCCTGCAAAAATGAGAATAATAAAGACCTACCTCACCAGGATGTTGTGGGAATAAAATACAAATGTGAACAGAACACTGTGCTTCATTCATCCGTGGGGACTTACGGGTTGGCTGAATCTCAAAATACATTGAATACCAGTGAACATTTGGGAGGCAATGTTGCCTATCAGTTATGGCATCCAACAGACATCCTGGTTCTGCCAGTTCCTAACATCTGAGCTAGGGAAAGTCACCAACTCACCAAGCCTTGATTTTCTTCTTTGTAAAATGGAGCTAGTAACTGCATCACGGGGTTCTATAGAGGACTAAATGGGACACCAATGGACTGTGCCTGACAAATTGCAAAAGCCCCATTAATGTCATTATTACTATGTCATAAACTATGATGGTTACATATGTGTTTATTTACTAAATTAATAAAGGAGGAAAAGAGGGAAGTGGTGAGGCTCATGACCCAGGGGAGGGATTTGCCTTGCTTCTCTGAGTTGCCTGACAGCATATGCACCCTGACACAGCATTAAATTGCGTGCTCAGGGCCAGTGGTGGATGGGGGACAATCAGAGTCTGGAGGGGAGAAGGCCAAAAGCTCTGTTGAGAGAACAAATTAGTTTTCTCTGTTTAAAATGTATTCATTCATTCAGCCACTATTGATGACCACATCTTTATACAGCAAACACTGGGCTGGGCTCTCAGGATACAGGGATAAACAGAACAGACAGGATCTCTGTTCTCATGAAGTTTAGAATCCAGCAGGATGACCAAGCATCGAAGAAGTAAACCACACACATACATAAGAGCAGACCTTGATATTTGATAGGAAAGAAAACAACTGGGTGCTCTCTGCGAGAGAATAACAGGAAAAGATCCTTCTTTCGATAGAGAGTCTGGAAAGGGCTTTGGGAGGTCTCAGGTGGCACTTGTCCTGAGACTGAATGTGTAGGAAAGAACCGCCACTGCAAAGGTGGCGAAGAGGGAGGAATTCCAGGCAGAGGAAACACCACACTGTGAAGACCCTGAAGTGAGAAAGGATTTGGTCCCTTAGAGGAGCTAAATGGACCAAAGTGTGGGAATTGAGTGGAGAGGGCTTTGAGGTGAAGCTGGTGATGTACTGGTGCCATTTGAGTTTAGATTCTGTTCTGAAGCCACTGAATGGGGTTTTGAGCCAAGGAATGGTGAGCTGCTTCATGCTCTGGCAAAGTCATTCTGGCCGTCTGTGTTGACAGAAATTCAGTGGGAAGGTCAATGAGGGTGTGAATTTGACGATTTGGATAGGAGGTGGTGGCGGCTAGGCCCAGGAAGCCAGCCTTGAAGATGAAAAGAAGTGGATGCATTTGGGGGCACATTAGCACACGACAATGGGCTGAATGTGGGAGCAAGGAGGAGAAACTCAGGGACAATGCCCAGAGCCTGACTTGTCCCCGTGAAAGGGACAGGTTACAAATTCCATTTTAAACAAGTTTGAGATTTCAATGACACATCCAAGTGTGTAATATCAAGGAATGACTCTAAAGCTAGGAAGTAGAGTCTGGACTGGAAATACACATTTGAAAGTTGTTGCCATTTGCATAAGGTTTAAAACCATGGGTGGGCTTGGAGTCCCAGCCTCCAATCAACACCCCATCGTTAGGCTCCCCTTCTTGTGCTGACTGACTCGGAATCTTGGTAGAGCCTGGCTGCCTGCAGATCCTAGAATACCTTCATGCTGCCTCTGCAACTGTCTACCGCAGTGGGATGGACCTGGGAGCAAACCCAACCACCTCTGTTCCACAAAAGTCTTGGTGAGCAGGGTCAGTCCAACATGGCCAGCGCCAGAGCCCTGAGCTAGGACACCTTTCTTCTTAGAAAGACCCCGAGGTACCGAGCACTGTCCACCAGGACTGAGGGCTGGAAAGGCAAGGGCGGAGTTAGGTGAGTGTAAGGGTGGAGCACCCAGTGTGGCACATGGATCTTAGTGCCATTTCTGCCCCGCCCCCACCCCTCCCTTCTCAATCCTTGGCCTTACCTCCTTGTCTCCTCCTAGCTCTGGAAGAGCCCTCATCTCCTTGATTTTCTTTTCCCAGTTATAGCCTTGTGTGTTCAACAGACCTTGAGCAATTCTCGACTCCCTCAAAATTTCCAACTTCATATAAATATCCACCTTAAATGTTCGCTTTCTTTCTTCCAGATGTTAAACAGAGCTATCAGAATCAGGCTCTCTTTGGGGAGGCAGCTGCTGTTTCTCCAAGTTGCACATGATCTGTAATGGTCATCCACATACTGGGACTCAGAGGTAAGCATCTCTGCTCAGGAGACAGAGATAGGGCCAGGGAGACTGGAAGTGACCAAGCTGGTAGGAGTTTGCCACAGGGTCTTAGAAACAGTTTGGTTTAGGCCCAAACAACCTGAGTCCAGCACTGGGATCTGCCTGCTTTGAAGTAGGGCATGTCACTCAACTTCAGTGTGCCTCAGTTTCTGCATCTGTAAATAATGATAATAATTTCAGAATTGTCATTAGATTATAGGGAATATGGGGAAGGTGCTTGCACACTGTAAATAGAATCACAAATGTAATATGTGATTTCCTGTGCACAACACTTAGCAATTTGGATAATTAGAGTCCTACATTTCTGTAGTGGGCAATGCTTTTGATGGTGAACAGCCCAAGGACTAGATTAGACAGGCCCAGGCAGCTGCTAGAGGCTGTGAGGGGCACAGGGTTGTAGCAGCTTCTGTTCAAGGATGTCTCATTTCTCTGGGCTTTTGTGTTTTCAAGGAGAAGCAGTCAACTTTTTTTTTTATTTCTCTTGATTCATGTAGTGATGTTAATTGGTGCATATTCTATGTAATGGGAAAATGTTAGGATTGTCAAGATGTCAGAGTAGGGAGAGAGGATGTAGGGAACAGAGAAGGGAGGGAAAATTCACGGTGTATGGAAATATGAATACTCACATCTTGGGTTGTTTTTTTGGTTTTTAACCCAACAAATAAGTAAGAAAAAGAGCCCTCTTGAAGTGGTTCTCACCCCAGGGTCTTTACGACCTGCTCTTGACTCAAACTGAAGAGTTTCAAGCTGAAGTGATTTCAGCTGCATGCACTTGTGAGTGTCTGGGAGTCCTTGGCTCTGTGTGCCCTTCGGCCTGAGAGGATTGTAGAAGCCTCCGGAAGCCTCCTCCATGTCTGTGTTGACTGCGTTTCTCTGGCTCTTTACAGCCTGTTTCCTCTTCACCTCTGTCCTCGGCTGTCTGGTAGGCCTGACTCATAGGAAACCACAGCCAAGTCACCTGGTGGTCTGAGTCACTGGCTCTTGGAGCATCTCCTTCTTAAAAAATAATAAAGGCAAAAGTAAGTGCCTAAGTAACTACTGCGTTTTGCAAGAGATTTCATCTAAGCAGTGCTTTCAATGGTTAGCTCTGGGAATTCCCCATGTGTTCAGATGACTTCTCTTTGGCAACTGTGATATAAGCAGATCATTTTGTCTCCCAGCAATGGACTTGCCTCCTCCCTCCCTTTTCCCTCTGCAAGTAGGACTTGAGTGGAGAAATGAAGACATGGCATGCTGCTCCCCAAGTTCCTGGTGCACACGGAGAATGGACAGTAGACCTAGGAAGGCAGATGGGAAAAATTCACTAGTAAGAGGCAGCACAGGGCACAGAACTCAGCCTGGAGATAGTCCTGCGCACAGGGCCAGGTGTGAACCGGCCAGGTGAGCTGCTCAGAGGATATGTCCTAGGCAGGGTCGCATGATTCTTTGACACCCTCTTTCGTGGTCAAGTGACATGATCGCTTAAACAGCAGCTTTTCTCTACCCCTGGGACCTGCTGAGCCTGCATGGCACCTCACAGTACCATAAAAGTGCTTTGCAGAAGGAAGTGCACACATAGGTATAGTTCGGAGGAAAGTTGGAGGAGACCCATCCTTTTCTTAGGGCCCCCACACCCATAGGGTAGGCTAATAACAGTGCCCTTCCATGCCAGTGTCATTGGGACTAGATTAATTAGTCTTCTCTTGGATGATCCTTGGTGGGAGAGCACCACCATGGGCATAGTGGGGACCAGAAAATGCAGACGGGACAATATGCTTACAGACAATGGTTTTGGCACCCTGTGACACATCCCCTCAGCCCACCTATGAATTCAGCTGTAGTTCTGGTAGTAAGTTCAAGTATGGGCTCACATGACAATGTCTCCCTCAAACATGAGGTGAGCCTTCCTGTTTTCCTGCCTCAGAGCCATCGATCTCTGAAGCTGGACTCAGTTGAGGCCTGCTCAACCCTCACACAAGCATAGAGTGGAAGTGTGGGGAGGTAACACCCCAGGAGCCACCATCAACTAGCAGAGAATGAGAGCCAGTAGACAAACGCCTAGCCTCTCATCCTTTGGATGGAACATTCTGGAAGGAATTCTGTACACTTGCCAGACATCCCAGAATTGAGACCCTGTTGCCCACAGCAGCAACTTTGATAATGCACATGGAGTGGCTTTTCCTCCTTCCTGGGCTTGCTCACCCCCTTTCCCTACACCCCTACTTCCTGGGATCTCCAGCAAATAAACCAGTCCTGTCTCAGGCTCTGCTTCCAGGAGAGCCCAAACTAAGACAGAAATGGCATTGACATCTGAGGATTTGAAATAAAATTTGAAGGTCTAGGCTCAGCCTCCTGGGAATGCCATCTCTTACCTTTTGGTATTGCCATTTATACCTAAACCAGAGATGAGGAGAGTTCCAAAACTGGCTTTGAAACCCCTCTGCCCCACAGGAAATGGCTGTTGTCAAGTCAGGCTGTGAAAAGGACTTAGTGGTACAAAAAGTTCAGAGGACCTGGTTGGGGGGATCGGTGGGGTGACTCAATTTAGCATGTGAGAAGAAATTCTAGTTTTCCTCAGGGGAAAGCTGCTGGATATTATTATTTTTTTCTCAGTCATAATGGTCCTATTTTTTGAAATCCCACAGTTCTAGAAGGATGAATAGCTGAGAAAAGACTAGGGAGAGTGAAGTTGTATGAGAACCTAAAAATGCTTATAAATATCTTTACATTTGTAAAAGCACATTAAATTAAGAAAATAGCAGTGGAATTTAAACCTCAAACTTTATTTGAAAATAAAAGTTAATAGAAAATTAATTTTTTATGTCTTTAATCTCAAGATAATTTACTGAGGTAATGATGAGCTGATGTACAAAGGAGAAAGATTATTTTGGGAAGAGGCATTCTTGAGATTCCTTTTATCCTCTGAGTCACTTTTGATCTTCATATACCCTATTGAAATTCTTTCTATTGTAGAAAGTAAATACATCACAGATGGAGAGAGACTCATGTATTTGGTAAGGTGTGGTAACTCCCACCCAAATATTTCTTTTCATTTTACTCTGCTTATTAAAGTGCCAGCTAACATGTTAAGTGTGTTTTGTGTGCTGGAGACCAGGTTACATTTCTACAGTGTTCACATGTTTTGTGAGACACTTACAACACAACAGCTCTGAATGTACATGATATTGTCCAGGTTTATAGACGAGAAAACTGAGGCTCTGTTAGGCATGCACTTTGATCTGATTTGGTTTTAAAACTTTGAAAGGTTTTTCATATGGATCTATTCCTACATTGGGGGAAAAAAACTTGTCAGACCATATGAATTGCCTTTTGGTTAAAATCATGATCATTTTAAGGCATTGGAATAAATGCTGTTAAAAAAAACCCTGACTTCAATCAATTTTATGTTTGAGAAGGTGGTATTTATTCTCAGGGAGAAAACAATTCTTTTCTTTAGGGAAATGCTTTAATGGCTCTTTGGTTATAAATAAGCTCCCTGGCTCTTGTCAAGACAAAAAGAGGGAAATTGCTTAGATCACTTAATATTAAGAGATTTTAAATTTTTCCCTGGTGAGCTCAAGTCAGAAGTTAGATTGCCAGCAGTAAGATACACCCAAGGCAGGGATGGTCAGTTTTAAGTTGTTTTTTGTCTTGTGCAATATTCCCCTTTGTTATTCTCAAACCTTCAGTGAATCCCATTACCCACAGAGCACTGTATTAGCAGTGTCTTGGGAAATGAGGGGGGAGAAAGCAGCCACGTCAGCGTCTGGGCAAAGCAATGCCAAGAGAACACAATAGCCAGCAGAAGCAAAGAGTAGACAGTCAGAAGTCAGTAAGACAAAGCTGGAAGCAGTTTAGAGTGAGAAGAGACATGTGTAATTCTCCACCTGTAGAAATATTCAAGAGGCTGCTGATTTTCTTTCTCACATCCAGAGTGAGTCTGGATGAGGTTTCAGTTTTCCTTGTTTGTTTGCTTTTTCCTGGAGATTATAAGAAACCGAGACTTCCTGAGGTCATGAGGATTACTAAGAGAGCTTAAGCCAGTTGATTCAATTCCCCCCAAAAGGTAAAGAAATGGAGATTTTGTGGGGACTTCCTGAGCTCACTCATCTTCTGTGTCCCTGAGAGCCCATTAATTTGGGGTATTTTTACATTCAAGTTTATTAGATAAATGGAATTGAAATTTGATTTTACTTCTTTTCTTATTAGTCACCTTTGTTAACCAATTGTACAACTGTAATGACTTCTAATAAGTAACCCAGCCTAAATTATTAGTAAATGTGTTCTAATTTTTCACACCCCCTCAGACAATTTATTACAATTACTGGAAGTGTGCGACAGGATGTAAATGGAGTTCTTGGAGCTTGTTCACAGAGTTCCATTAAAACCAAGACCCTTGGAGTCCCCGTCCCAGGGCATTGCTTATGCTGTGAATGCACCAGCACCTTGAAGCAACTTATATGGGGGTTCCAGGAGTGCTAGCAATGCCAGTTTTTAAAATCTAAGGAGGAAGTGTTTCTGGAAAGATGGAGCAGAGGTGCTTTCTGTTATAATTCCTCCTGCTAAGTCTAGCTAAAATCTCTAGTATGACATATAAAGGAAACATAAGGAGACTCTGAAAGGTGGACTATGGCTGGGGACCTCAAGACCCCAGGAACGACAAGGTGATGTTTCCCTGGGTGTTCTTTTGGCCTCATAGATCTCAGACTGGGGACAAAGAAAGCCAGCGACTCGGAAATGTCAATGGTTGCAGACAAAAAGAAGCCCCAAGAAAAGCCTGCTCTCTCTAGCTGAAGGACCAGGAAAGGGGCAGTCTTAAAGACAGAAAACTTTTAGGCAAGAGCTGTTTTCCTCCAGCCAAACATCACTGAAAGCACTGTAGCTCCACCCACCCCTTCTAGCAAAGGCCAAGTGAAGAGTCTAGATTTCCACCTTCACCAGGCTGTGACAAGGCACTTCAACACTCCTGACAGAGTGGTGTCACAGAAGGTAAGGAGCCGAGACTTTCATCTCTGAGGTAAAAACACTGCCCGCCCCCACCCTCTGTCAGTGGAGATCATTTGAGAAGACTAGACTTCCACTTCCACTAGGGTGATAATGAGGTACCCCTTCCCCTCCTCACTGGGGGGTGTCAGAAAAAACCTGGTGGAGAGCCAGGACTTCTGCCACTGTTCAGCAGTAATGAGCTCACCCCTGCACATTGGGAGATGATGGGGAACAGTAACAAAGTGCCACCCCCGTCCCCTCAGTCAGGGTAATAACAGCCAAGACCCAGTGGGGAGACTGAACTACTCCTGCCCAGGAACAAAAAAGAGCTTCCTCCTTCCTCCTGTTTTGACTTTCACCCCCCACTGGCAGTAATGAAGTGATGCCCCCTTCCACCATGAGAACAGTACCAGAAGAATCCTTCTAAAATATAAAATTTAAATAAGATCTAGAGTCTTATTATAGTACACCAAATGTCCAAGTTTCAACTGAAAATCAACTGTCATACCAAGAACAGGAAGATCTCAACTTGAATGACAAAAGAAAATCAATAGACAACTATTATACCAAATACCAAATACAAATATCAACACAAAATACCAATACAAATACCAAATACAAATACCAACACCAACACCAAGATGACACACCTTAGAATTATCTGACAGAAATTTAAAAACAGCCAATATAAGTATGCTTAAGTGAGAAATTATTAATATACTTGAACAAATTAAAAATAGAAAATCTAAAAAAAAACTTAGAAAATCTTAGCTAACAAAGAGAAGATATAAAAAAGAGCCAAATGAAAATTTTGGAACTAAAATATACAATAACCAGAATAAAAACTCAATGGGTAAGTTCAACAACAGAATGGAGAGGACAGAGAAAAGGATCAATAAACTAAAAGGTAAAACAACAGAAATTAAGAATCTGAATCACAGGGGCGCCTGGGTGGCTCAGTCGTTAAGCGTCTGCCTTCGGCTCAGGGTGTGATCCTGGCATTCCGGGATGGAGTCCCACATTGGGCTCCTCTGCTGGGAGCCTGCTTCTTCCTCTCCCACTCCCCTGCTGTGTTCCCTCTCTTNATCTGCCTTCGGCTCAGGGTGTGATCCTGGCATTCCGGGATGGAGTCCCACATTGGGCTCCTCCGCTGGGAGCCTGCTTCTTCCTCTCCCACTCCCCTGCTGTGTTCCCTCTCTCGCTGGCTGTCTCTCTGTCACATAAATAAATAAAATCTTTTTAAAAAAAAAGAATCTGAATCACAGATTAAAAATAAACTGATAAAATAAAGGACAAATTCCAAATGGCCATCTCAGTAGATGCAGAAATAACAACTGAAGGAATTCAACACACTTCATGATAAAAAACACTCAAAGAAGAATAGAAGGGAACTTTCTCAACCTGATAAAGTTCATCTATGAAAAACCCACAACTAGCATACTTAATGGTGAAAGATTGAATGCTTTCCTTTTAAAATCAGGAACAAGACAAGTGGTTCTTACCACTGCTATTCAACATTGTACTGCAGGTTCTAGTCAGGACAATGAGACATGGACAAGAAATAAAAGGATCCATGTTGAAAGGAAAGAAGTAAAACCATTTTATTTGCAAGTGACATGATCTTGCATACAGAAAATCTGAGGAATCTAGTAAAAAATGAATAGAGTCTCAGGGACATGTGGGACTATGACCAAAAAAAGCTAGTATTTACAGTATTGGAGCCCAAGAAGGAGAGAAGAAAAGGAGTAGAGCTGGAAAAGTATTTGAAAAAAGTAACAACTGAAAATTTCCCAACTTTAGCAAAAGACATAAACCTATATAATCAAGAAGCTGAGCAAATGTCCAATAGGATAAACCCAAAGAAATCTGTGCCAAGATTTCTGAAAGCTAAAGACAAAGAAATCTTGAAAGCAGCCAGAGAGAGATGAGGTGTTACCTGGAGGGGAAACAATTCAAATGACAATGGCTTTCTCATCAGAAACCATGGAAGTGAGGAGAAAGTGGCGCAATATTTTTCAAGTGCTGAAAGAAAAGAACTGCCACCACTGAATTTTATATTCAGAGAAAATAGCCTTTAGGAAAAAAGGGGAAATCAAGACCTTCTCAGATGAGGAAAAACTAAGAGAATTTGTCACCAGCAGACCTATTTTAACAGAATGGTTAAATATAGTTCCATAAAAAGAAAGAAAACAATAAAAGAAGGAACCTTGGAACATCAGGAGGAAAAGAATAATATAACAAAAAAAAAATTGGTAAAGAGGCTCCCCTTCTCCTCTTATGTTTTCTAAATTATGTTTGATGGTTGAAACAAAAATTACAACATCATCTAATGTAGTTCTCAAAAGATATAGATGAAATATTGGAAGAAATTATAATACAAATGGGAGAGACT
Organism: Ailuropoda melanoleuca; assembly: GCF_002007445.2. Lineage (NCBI taxonomy): Eukaryota > Metazoa > Chordata > Mammalia > Carnivora > Ursidae > Ailuropoda > Ailuropoda melanoleuca. The sequence continues at coordinate 34,750,833 of NC_048223.1, forward strand.
AAGGTGACATAAAGTGAGAAGTATGTTTTATACACTTCACCTGAACCGGCAAAATGTCAACATCAGCAGACTGTGACAGTTACAGATATATAACATAATACTTAGAGCAATCATCCAAAAAGGTATGCAGAGAGATACGCTCAAAAACACTATAGAAAAATCAAAATGGAATTCTAAAGAAATGCTCAAATGATCCCTCAGGATGGCAGAGCAACAGGAAAACAAAATAAACAGAAAACAAAAAATAAAANAGAAAAATAAATCAGAGCAACAGGAAAACAAAATAAACAGAAAACAAAAAATAAAATGGCAGACTTAAGTCCTAACATATTAATAGTTACATTAAATATAAATGAACAGGAGTGCCTAGGGGGTTCAGTAAGTTAAGTTTCTGATTCTTGATTTCAGCTCAGGGCATGATCTCAGGATCATGAGCTCGAGCCCTGCATTGGGCCATGGAGTCTGCTTGAAATTCTTTCCCCAACCTTTCCTTCCCCCTCTGCTCCTCCCCCTTCTCTCTCTCTCTTTCTCACATAAATAAATAAATAGATAAATAAATAAATATATTTTTTAAATGTAAGTGAACATATACAACAATTAAAAGACAGAATTTGGTAGAATAGATCTTTTTTAAAATTGTTGAATTAGGGGCGCCTGGGTGGCACAGCGGTTAAGTGTCTGCCTTCGGCTCAGGGCGTGATCCCGGCGTTATGGGATCAAGCCCCACATCAGGCTCCTCTGCTATGAGCCTGCTTCTTCCTCTCCCACCCCTTGCTTGTGCTCCCTCTCTCGCTGGCTGTCTCTATCTCTGTCAAATAAATAAATAAAATCTTTAAAAAAAAAGAAAAAGAAAAATTGTTGTATTAATATGCACTATCTATAAGAAACTTACTTCAAATATGATGGTGTAGGTATGTTGAAAAGATGGAAAAAGATATGCCATGCAAACATTAATAAAAAAATCAGAAATGGTTATATAAATTTACCAGAAAAAGTAGACTTCAAAGCAAAGACAATTATTATAGATGTAAAAGGACATTACATAATGATAAGTCGATCTACCAAGAATACAGACCAATTCTAAATGTGTATGCATCAAACACCTGAGCTACAAATATGTAAAGCAAAAACTGATAGAACTGAAAAGGCAAATAGACAAATCCTTACTTTTAGTTGGAGACTTCAACATTCTTCTCTCAACAATGATAGAAAAACCATGCATAAAATCAGCAAGAATGTAGAACTCAGCAGCACCATCAACCAACTGGATTTAATTGACATGTATAAAATACTTTACCCAACAACGGCAGAATGCACATTTCACGCTCAGAGAATACATACCAAAAGAGACCATACTGTGATCCATTAGACATAATATAAACCTGAAATCGTGCCATTTGGGACAGCATGGATGGATATAGAGGGTATGATGCTAAGTGAAGTAATAAGTCAGACAGAGAAAGACAAATACCACATGATTTCATATGTATGTGGAATCTGAAAAATAAAACAAAACAAAAACAGAAACAAACTCATAAATACAGAGAACAAACTGGTGGTTGTCAGAAGGGAGGGGGAGGGAGGGATGAGAGAAATAGGTGAGGGGTTTAAGGGGTACAAACCTCCAGTTATAAAATGAATAAGTTACAGGTATGAAAAATAAACCTCAACAAATTACTAAAAATAAAAATAATATGGAGTATATTTTCTGGCCTCAATGGAACCATACCTCAATTCAGGGTCAAAAAGGAAATAGTAAGAGAAATTTTAAAATACATTGAACTGAATGAAAATGAAAATACAACATATTGAAACTTGCAGCTAAAGCTGTGCTGAGAGGGAAATTTACAGCACTCAATGCTAACATTAAATAAAAGAAATCTCAATCAGTAATTTACACCCCCACCACAAGAAACAAAAAAGAGCAAATAAATCCAAAGGTAGCAGAAGGAAGGAAAATGAAAAGAACAGAAATCAATGAAATTGAAAGCAAAAAAAACAAGAGAAAATCAATAAAACAAAAACCTAGTTCTTTGAAAAGATCAGTAAAATTGACAAACCTCTAGCAAGAATGTCAAAGAAAAAAAAAGAGAGAAGATGCAAATTACTTAATAAGAGAAATGAAATAGGGGCTATCACTATAGACCCCGGAGCCATAAAAGAATGACAAGGAAGTACTATGAACATGTCTACACATGAATTTGATAACTTAGATGAAATGAACCATTTCCTTGAAAAGTGCAGTCTCACACAGTATGAAATAGATTATTTGAATAGCCCATAACAATTATGAAAATTAAATTCATAATTTTAAAATGACCAAAAATAAGTCATCTAGGTGTCTGGGTCAGTTAAGCATCTGCCTTCGGCTCAGGTCACAATCTCAGGGTCCTGGGATCCAGCCCCACGTGGGGCTCCTGCTCAGTGGGGAGTCTGCTTCTCCTTCCCCCTCTCCCTCTGCCCTTCTTGTGGCTGGGGATCCGACTCTTGGTTTTGGCTCAGGTCATGATTTCATGGGTCATGAGATCATACCTTGTGGAGGGGCTGCGTGCTCAGAGCGCTCTCTTTCTTTCGTTCTCTAAATAAATAAATAAATCTTTAAAAACCTTTTTAAAAAATCAATTGTATTTCTTTCTTTTTTTAAAGATTTTATTTATTTATTCGACAAAGAGACAGCCAGGGAGAAAGGGAACACAAGCAGGGGGAGTGGGAGAGGAAGAAACAGGCTCATAGTGGAAGAGCCTGATGTGGGGCTCGATTCCATAACGCCGGGATCACGCCCTGAGCCGAAGGCAGACGCTTAACCGCTGTGCCACCCAGGCGCCCCTGTATTTCTATATACTAGTAAGGAGCACATAGAAACTGAAATTAAAAATACAATACCATTTAAGTTAAAAAAAATGAAAATACTTAGGTGTAGTAAATCTAACAAAATGTACACAGGACTTGTTTGCTGAGAATACCAAACCCCGGAAAGAAATTCAAGAAGATCTAAGTAAATAAAAGTCATATTGTGTTCATTAATTGAGAAGTTCAACAGAATAAGACGCCAATGTTCCCAAATTGGTACGCAGGCTTAACTACCAAATCCAAGTTAGTCTAGATATTGACAAAATTATTTTAAGCTTTATATGGAAAGGCAAAGGAACTAGACAGCTAAACCAATTTTTTTTTTCATTTGTTCTGACAAATTCTTTTTAAAAAAATTTTTGTATTTAAATTCAACTTAACTAGCATATAGTGTATTATTAGCTTCAGGGGTAGAATTTAGTGATTCATCTGTAGCATATAACACCCATTCCTCTTTACATCAAGTGCCCTCTTTAAAGCACCCAATTATCCCATCCCCCACCCCGCTCTCCTCCAGCAACCCTCAGTTTTGAAAAGGAAGGAAAAAGTGGGATGAATCACCCCATCCAGTTTCAAGGCTTAACATATAGGTATAGTTAAGTGCTCAAGACTGTGTGGCATTGGTGAAAGGATAGATAAATGAATGGAACGAGATAGAGAGGCCAGAAATAACCCACACAAGTAGAAGCAACTGTTTTGGACAAAAGGGCAAAAGCAATTCAATGAACAAAAGACAGTCTTTCCAATAAATGGTGCTGTAACAACTGGGTATCCATAGACAGACAAACACACCAAAACAACAACAAAAATGAACCTTGACTTATGCATTTCACTTTATGCAAAAATTAACTGAAAATCAATTATAGATTTAAATGTAAATAAAATGTAAAGCTATAAACTTTTAGAAGGTAATACAGGAAAAAAATGTTTAGGACCCAGGTCTTGGTGAAGAGCTCTCAGACATGACACCAACACATGCTCCATACAAGAAAAAAAAAATCAATAAATTAGACCTTATCAAATTAAAAATACTATAAAATATTCTGTTAAGAAGATGAAAAGATAAGCGACCAACTGGGAGAAAATATTTGCAACCACGTAGGATTCATAGCTAGACTACGTGAAGAATTCTCGCATATCAACAGTAAACACACACACAAAAAGTCTTATTTAAAATGGGCAAAAGGAGGACCTCTGGGTGGCTCAGTCAGTTAAGTGTTTGCCTTTGGCTCAGGGTCAAGTCCTGCATCATCAGGCTCCTGGCTCAGTGGGGAGTCTGCTTCTCCCTCTGCCTGCCCCTCCCCCTGCTTGTGCTCTCTATCTCTGACAAATAAATAAATAAAATAAATCTTAAAATAAAATGGGCAAAAGACACAAGGCGTTTCATTAAAGAGGATATGCAGTGGCAAATCAACACACAAAAAGATGTTCAACAGCACTGTTACGGAAATGCATTTTAAGAACATGATGATTTATCACTACATAGAAATTGAACTAGGTAAACCAAAAAATGGTGACGATATCAGATGTCAGCAAAGATGTGGAGACACTGGATCTCATACATGGCTCCTGGGAATGTAAAATGGTACTGTCACTCGGGAAAATAGTTTGAAAGTGTCTTAAAAAACTAAACATGCACTTACCAGAAATTGCACTTCCAGAGAAATGATAGCTTACGTCTACACAAAATCCTCTGCACGATAGTTCATAACATAGCTATTTATTTGCAATAGTCAAAAACGAAAAACAACCAAAATGTCCCTCAACAAGGGAGCAGTTAACTCTGGTAAACAACCACAACAGATCCATCATCAATAAAAAGGGATAAAATATTAATACACACAGCAAGCAGGGTGAATATCAAGAGCATTATGCGAATGAAAAAAGCCAACCTCAAAATATTACATATTGTATGACTCCATTTATATATAATTCCCTAACGACAAAATTATAGAGATGGAAAACAGATTAGTGGTTTCCAGGGGTAAGGAACAGTGGAAGGTCAGGTGGGGGAGACTATACAGGGTAGTAGGAGGGTGATCTTTGCAGAGATGGAACAAGATCTGTATCTGGATCATGGTGGTGCTTAGAGAAATCTACATGGGTGATAAAACAACATAAGACTATACATATACATTGTGCCAGTGTCAGTTTTCCGGTTTTGACATGGTACCACAATTATGTAAGATGTAGCCCTTGGGGTAAGTGGGTGAAGGGTATACAGCACCTCTCCATACTACCTCTGCAACTTCCTATAAATCCATAGTAATTTCATAAAAAGTAAAAAAAAAATATCATTCAGACTTAAAGGAAATCAACTCTACAAGAAATCCAAAGGGGTTGGTATTCTGAGCCTGAGTGCAATGTTTGCAGCGTTTCTTCTCCATTGAGGAATGGAGTGTGGCGCCTTGTGAAAGTGTCAGGGACTCAAGATTGAATGCTCTGTTTGTGTTCCTAAGACTCCAAGCAGCTTTGAAGTGTTTGGTCCCCAGTGGGGTCCGAAGTTCAGCATACCACTGCCTCACAATGCCACACCTGTCTGCACATCCAGGAGCAAGCTGGCTGGCCTCTTGCGAACCCTCCTGTTCAGGAAATTCCTCATGTAGGAGAAGAACAATTTCCAGTAGAGCAAAAACCGAAAAAAGTGAAGGCGTGGCTGCAGCTTCATTGAACAACGTCTCCCAGTGGAAATAAGCACTGCTTTCCAGCCTCTGGCCACATTCCACCTCCTCTACTTGGGGAATTCTCTCGTAGGTGCACCTGGTTCAGATAAGCTGCGCAGAGTTTCTCTAAGCCACACCTTGGTGTGTCACACCCCGTAAACTTGGAGTTTCGTGGCTTTAGGTGAGTAATCAGTTGGCTGAGCCATGCTGGTTACAGGGCACACTGTACTTTAAGCAATTTAACTGAAAGAGAGAAGAAATTGAGAATTGTGTACCCGGGGCTCTTGCTGCGTTATTCAGCCCCACTCGGTCCCCATGCTGGCAAGCCGCGTGCTAGGCAATGGGACGCAGAAGTAGATAAAGCACTTGTTGTCCCGCCTTCATAGAGCTGGGTAGGGAAAACAGACATTAAGCCAATAAACACAGAGAAATATGTAGCAGCCCATGTCTTCCGGAACTTACTGCCAAGAGAGTGGTAGCAGAAAAATAAACCAGGCAAGTTCCAAGGAGATCAGAAAAAGCTCCTCCAGAGGTGTCCCTTCAGCGGAGAGAACCGCGATGGATGCAGATGCTCTGGGTGGAGAACCAGTGTGTGCCAGACAAAGGGCAAGGAGTAGTTTGGAGCTTTGCAGAACTGGAAATGGGCTGGTTTAGCTAGAGAGGGGGGTGCCTGTGGCCTCTGGTGAGACGCTTCATTGCAATGAACAGTGAGGACACAGCCTGCTGCTCTGTTGGTCAGTCTGGTAGCAAGCATCTGCTGAGACCCCGTGGGTTGAGCTGCACTTCTGGTGGGGAGCAGAATAAGGTTGGGGCCTGCCCTTAAGGAAGTTCCAAGCCCCACGTGAAAAGAAAAATGGAATTCAAGGAGACGTGTTGTTTTCAGTCTACGAAAGGGTGAGCTGGTGTTGGCAGACTGAAAATATCACCAAAAGGTCTGACCAGCATCTGCAGCTGTTATACATTACCGGGGTACAAAGGTCTGGCCTTGAATGTCTTATTTTTTTTCTCTCCCGATATTCTTGCTTTAAAATAGAGGGGGGAAAAAACACCCAACAACAACCAAAACAACAAAAAATCCAACTTAAAAACAGTCTTGTTTACTTTATCCAAGATTAAAGAGCTTGAACTGACTTGGACGGTCTAAATGGATTTTTAAGTGCTTTATGGGCAAGTACTCCTAATTGCTAAAATGCTAGACTGCGCTTCCGTGACTCTGTGCAGTGCTTGTGTTGTCTGGGTTTGCTTATTTACTCTCCTTGTTAGAGGTCAAATCCTAAATCTGAGATTAGAAGATTTTAATTTCTGAAGCTGTGGTTTGAAGCAAATTCTCCAGAAATGTGTCATACTTAAATTTTCTTCCTCGGGTAGGCTAGTCGGAGGCCTGACAATGTCTCTAAATCAACATTCAACCCATGAGAAACCGGTACAGTGGTGAAGGGCAGGAGAGGGACAGATGTGGTCCACGTGCTTTGGAAACATGGAACTACCACAGAGAAGTGTAGGAATGGGGCAAATTAGATCCTCTAGCCTCTGCTTCTGCTTCCTTTCACCCATCTTGGAAGCAGCCTGGGATGGTGGAGACCCAGGTTCTGAGTGCCAATCCTCATGCTGTGCCAAGGGACAATGTGACTCTGGGTGGGACACTTTACCTCTTTGAGTCTTGGGTTCCTCACTTGCCTCAATGCTCAGTTACCAACTCTAAATCACAGCTGTGAGAGCGCAGGCAGTTCCCAAGTTCTCAGAGTCAACAAGGGTTTTGTGAGAGTCTCTTTCCAAGAGATACGGGTCCCAGACAGCTGGCTCTGTTAGAGGCTGGAGTCACCCTCCAGATGGGGCAACCATTCATTCCAGGCAATGATTCTTGAGCAATTTCACTGATGGATAACCCAGAGTTCATTGTTCTCTGGAGAATAGAGCCAAGCCCTATTCTAGAAACCTGTAGGGGACACAAAGGGAGCCAAAAGCCAAACTAAGAAGCAAGCATGGCTTTGTCAGGTAGGTGCTGAGGGTGTATGTACTGGGTGGACAGTGCTTCCGGCCCTTCAGAGGGACTCAAAGTCTAGCAAGGAGGCAGACGGCAGCTCTAATCAGAGTGTGGGGTGTGGGGTGGGAGCAAGGCAAGTGGGAGACTCGTTCCAATAACTGGAATGGGCAGGGAGCTGGCTGAGGATACAGTCTGAGCCACGCCTTAAAGGATGAGTGAACCCAAGAGGATTTCAGAAGAGAGACGGGGAGGTGGCCCTAAGCTGAGGCAGCTGCATTTCCAGGTGTACAGAGGTATGCAGACAGATGTGTCTGGGGCAGCAAGTTCCGTATTGAACGAGGTGATGAGCATTGCAGGTACGACACGGAATGAAGTGGGGATTGAACGGCCTGTATTTTGTGTATAGGAGCTTGTTGGATGCTTTTTCATCATCAGGGTAACTTAGTAAAACTGACAGAACACATATTGGTATGGATCCTCTTTTCANATTTTCATTTATTTTTTCATTTATTCAAAATGTGGCATGGCGGGGCACAGAGGTTAAGTGTCTGCCTTCGGCTCAGGGCGTGATCCCGGCATTGTGGGATCGAGCCCCACATCAGGCTCCTCTGCTATGAGCCTGCTTCTTCCTCTCCCATTCCCCCTGCTTGTGTTCCCTCTCTCGCTGGCTGTCTCTATCTCTGTCGAATAAATAAATAAAATCTTAAAAAAAAAATAAAATAAAATGTGGCGTGAGATGCTCTTTCAATCTTTGTGTTCAGATCAGGAGAAATCAGAAAGTTGTCTTCAGCTATGAGTTCAATTTTTNGCGTGGGATGCTCTTTCAATCTTTGTGTTCAGATCAGGAGAAATCAGAAAGTTGTCTTCAGCTATGAGTTCAATTTTTGCCTTGGTTTTCAGCCCCAGGGAAAGCAACAATTCTTACCATGGGTTTTAGTTCTATATCCTGGATTGCTACCATCTCTCTTAGCGTTTTCATCTCTATTCTTAACTCTGTGTTTTGAAAGCACTTGCCAAACACATCTTCCATGTCATGGATGTGATTTTCTGTGGTGGTGGCTCCTAGGGCTGGACTGGGTTTGGGGAAGANTTTTCTATTGACTTTTACTTACTCATTTCAGAAAATATTTACTGGTCACTAAATCATGCAGGGCACCATGGGGGATACCTAGCAGTATCAATAATATATCTGCTTTCAAGGGCTTCCAAGTTTCTTTAAGAAGATACACACAGACACATAGAACAAGTTAAACACACAGGTACCACAGTTACTCACCAGCAGTGTATGATATCCCTTGTGCCCCTGGGAAAGCCTGCCCCTCTTTGTGCCATGTCACAACTGTGAGTTTTGGCTATGTGGGTATAGGAGCCCTGCAACTATGTGGTTAGTTTTCTGGAGCTGTGGCTCCCAGCCACAGTGCCATTCAGGTAGACATCTCAAGAGTAGGTTAGAGGTAAGGTAGTTGCAGCAGGGCATTCATCTTCAACATTTCTAATAAGGAAATTCTAATGTTTCTTTTCTTCCCCCTTCTTATTAAGAATGTGTGTCTATATTCCAAAGATTCAAAGAAGTCTATGCTAGAAGTCATTAAGCAATCTATTTCTTTTCACCTCAGGGGAGTGTTTAATGATAGAACCCTTCCCGTCTCTAGGAAGGGAGAAAATTATTTTTGTTTGCTAATGTTCTGAGATGCTTGAAGAGCTATTGCTTTTCAAGGTTTACTGTGGAAGTAACAGATGACATTGCATATGTGGAGAAGAGAGGGCAGAGGATGAGCAAGGGAACAGCGCTTTAGGCATGGGCCATGATGGTGGACAGTTGTACCTGAAAGAGGAGACCTTCTGTTAGAGAGTCCATATCACCAGTCTTCTGCCAGCACATCTATCAACTCTCCCAAGGGGAGAATTCAAGGCAAAAGAACGCAAACCAGATGCAAATCAAATGAAATCCAAGATCTGCAGAGGACCAGAAACAGCAGTGAGCTTCTAACTCCTAATGCATCAAGTAAAATCTAAATGGATGGACTTCCAATTAAAGTTGACCACATGTTTACTATTTTTCTTTCCTATAACGCATTCAAAGGATTGTAAATGAATTTTAAAAAGGAAAAAAGGCAACAGGTCCAAAAGGCAGTAGAAGAAACAGTGGCAGATGAGAGAGTTCAGTAGATATTTGGAAATNCTATATGATATCACATTATTTTTGCTCCTTTTCTATTGACTTTTACTTACTCATTTCAGAAAATATTTACTGGTCACTAAATCATGCAGGGCACCATGGGGGATACCTAGCAGTATCAATAATATATCTGCTTTCAAGGGCTTCCAAGTTTCTTTAAGAAGATACACACAGACACATAGAACAAGTTAAACACACAGGTACCACAGTTACTCACCAGCAGTGTATGATATCCCTTGTGCCCCTGGGAAAGCCTGCCCCTCTTTGTGCCATGTCACAACTGTGAGTTTTGGCTATGTGGGTATAGGAGCCCTGCAACTATGTGGTTAGTTTTCTGGAGCTGTGGCTCCCAGCCACAGTGCCATTCAGGTAGACATCTCAAGAGTAGGTTAGAGGTAAGGTAGTTGCAGCAGGGCATTCATCTTCAACATTTCTAATAAGGAAATTCTAATGTTTCTTTTCTTCCCCCTTCTTATTAAGAATGTGTGTCTATATTCCAAAGATTCAAAGAAGTCTATGCTAGAAGTCATTAAGCAATCTATTTCTTTTCACCTCAGGGGAGTGTTTAATGATAGAACCCTTCCCGTCTCTAGGAAGGGAGAAAATTATTTTTGTTTGCTAATGCTGAGATGCTTGAAGAGCTATTGCTTTTCAAGGTTTACTGTGGAAGTAACAGAGGACATTGCATATGTGGAGAAGAGAGGGCAGAGGATGAGCAAGGGAACAGTGCTTTAGGCATGGGCCATGATGGTGGACAGTTGTACCTGAAAGAGGAGACCTTCTGTTAGAGAGTCCATATCACCAGTCTTCTGCCAGCACATCTATCAACTCTCCCAAGGGGAGAATTCAAGGCAAAAGAACGCAAACCAGATGCAAATCAAATGAAATCCAAGATCTGCAGAGGACCAGAAACAGCAGTGAGCTTCTAACTCCTAATGCATCAAGTAAAATCTAAATGGATGGACTTCCAATTAAAGTTGACCACATGTTTACTATTTTTCTTTCCTATAACGCATTCAAAGGATTGTAAATGAATTTTAAAAAGGAAAAAAGGCACCAGGTCCAAAAGGCAGTAGAAGAAACAGTGGCAGATGAGAGAGTTCAGTAGATATTTGGAAATAAAAATGTGGGTGGAGCATGGTAGAGCCAATTCACTCCACAGAACTGGACTCAAAGGTACCAGGAGCAACACTGGGAGCTGGAACCAGGGGGACTGGTTAAAGCCATCTGCACCTCAGCTGTACTCTCCTCCAACCCACAGTGACAGGAGGAAGCCAGGAAGATTGATTTGGAAAGACTTAGAATGCAGAGGACACCAGAGACTGCCAAGGATGGGAGGTAAGGTCTGAAGCTTAACTAGAGGAATTAAGTGAAAGTTTGCATCCTGCACAGAAGGACCTCACCCACAGCCTTCCTCAGGAGGCTGGTCATCAAGCATGGACTCCCCAGGAGAGACTGGAGCAATAAACTCTGGAGAAGATAAATAGACCCAGACTGAGAAGTTAATGTAAAGGTAGGTGGGATAAAATGTATTGCTGTTGGGTCTCATTACTCACACTGCTATCATATGGGTATTACTGATTTGTTCATTGTAACAATAAAGAGTACAGAAGTGAACACATACCGAATTTAGAACTTACTGTTTGACCCTGGGTCAAGGGGAGTTGAGGGTAGAATGACATCCTAAAAATGACTTCATGAAGATAGTTCAAGGTCACTCAAATGTCATTTTAGATATATCTAAGAGGTGTGGGACCTAGAGAATTAAGTATAAAAGACTGTGAGAATGTTGCTTCCCTGTGTTTTGGAACCCAGGATAGAAATGTCTCAAGTTGAACCAATGCTCAAACATCTTTGATGTTATAAAAATGGTGATTTCATATGGTTCAACCTACTACAGAGGGACTCAATATGACAGTACGGGTGAAGAACGGGATTTTTCTGGTTTCTGCAGCTCCAGGTATCATGCCCTGGCAAAATTCCTAACAGGAAATAAACTTGATTACCTGGGCAGAACTGGACTTTTAGTAGGTAGGCATCTTTAAACCACAATTAGATTTAGAGTTAAGGATAGAAAGGCTTAGAGAATAAAAATCATTGTATTGATATTTTTTGTTAGAAGAAATATTTTGTATTTGGTATTTTAGGTATTTATATGTTACAATTTGGCTAAATATAAATGAAAACCTTGAACTCAAATTTACAATGTGTATTAAAGGATGTGTACTCTTACCACTTTTATCCAACACAGTACTGGAAGTCCTAGCCACAGCAAACAGACAAGAAAAAGGAATAAAAGTCATCCAAATCAGTAAGGAAGAAGTAAAACTCTCACTATTTGCAGATGACATGATACCATACATAGTAACCCTAAAACCTCTACTAAAAACCTACTAGAACTGATGAATGAATTGAGTAAAGTTGCAGGATACAAAATCAATATACAGAAATCCATTACATTTCTATGCACCAAAAATGAAGCAGCAGAAAGAGAAATTAAGAAAACAATCTCATTTATAATTGTAGAAAAATAATAAAATATCTAGGGATAACTTAATCAAGGAGGTAAAAGACTGTACTCTGAAAACTGTCAAACATTGATGAAAGAAATTGAAGGAAACAAAAACAAATGGAAAGATATTCCATGCTCATAGATTGGAAAAACAAATATTGTTAAAATGTCCAGACTACCTGAGGCAATCTACAAATCTAATGCAACCCCTATTCAAATACCAACAGGATTTTTCGCAGAACTAGAACAAAGAATCCTAAAATTTTGTGGAACCACAAAAGACCCTGAAAAGCCAAAGCAATCTTGAAAAAGAAAAACAAAGCTGGAGGCATTACAGTTCTGGACTTCAAGTTATATTACAAAGCTATAATAATCAAAACAGTATGGTACTGGCACAAGAATAGACACATAGATCCATGCAACAGAATAGAGAGCCCAAAAATAACCCACAATTATATGGTTAATTAATCTTCAACAAAGGAGGCAAGAATATGCAATGGAAAGACAGTCTCTTCAACAAATGGTGTTAACAAAACTGGACAGCAACATGCAAAAGAATGAAATTGGACCACTTTCTTACCATACACAAAAAATAAACTCAAAATGGACTAAGGACCTAAATGTGAAACTATAAAAATCCTAGAAGAAAGCACAGGCAGCAATATCTCTGATGTCAGCCATAGCAACATTTTTCTACATATGTCTCCTAAGGCAAGGGAAACAAAAGCAAAGATGAACTATTGGGACTACATCAAAATAAAAAGCTTCTGCACAGCAAAGGAAACAACCAACAAAACTAAAATGCAACCTACTGAATAGGAGAAGATATTTGCAAATGACATATCTGATAAAGGATTAGTATTTAAAATATGTAAAGAACTTATACAACTCAGCACCAAAACCCCCCACAAATAATCCAATTAAAAAATGGGCAGAAGACATGAACAGACGTTTCTCCAAAAAAGACAAACAGATGGCCAGCAAACACATGAAAAGATGTTCAACATCAGTGACCATCAGGGAAATACAAATCAAAACCACAGTGAGCTATCACCTCACACCTGTCCGAATGGCTAAAATCAACAACACAAGTGTTAGAGAGGTTGAGGAGGAAGAGGAATCCTTGTGTATTGTTGGTGGAAATGCAAACTGGTGCAGCCACTGTGGAGGACAGGATGAAGATTTCTCAAAAAACTAAAAATGGATCTACTATATGAGCCAGTAATGGCACTACTGGGTATTTACCCAAAGAATATGAAAACACTAATTCAAAAGGTTACATGCATCCCCAAGTTTATTGCAGCATTATTTACAATAGTCAAGCCATAAAAACAGCCCAAGTGTCCATTGATAGATGAATGGATAAAGAAGATGTGGTATATACATACAATTGAATATTATTCATCCATAAAAAGAATTGAATGAACAACATGGATCAATCTAGAGAGTATAATGCTAAGTAAATTAGCCAGTCAAAGAAAGACAAATACCATATCATTTTACACATATGTGGGATTTAAGAAACCAAACAAAGGAACAAAGGAGAAAAAAATGAGACAAACCAAAAAACAGACTCAACTATAGAGAACAAACTGATGGTTACCAGAGGGGAGGTGGATTCGGGGAGGGGTGATATAGGTGATGGGGATTAAAAAGTACACTTATCAAGATGAGCACTGAGGAATATATAGAATTGCTGAAACATTATATTGTACACTTGAAAATATAACACAGTATGTTAACCAAACTGGAATTATATAAAATAAGGAAGAAAGAGAGAAAGAGAAAGAGAAAGAGAAAGAAAGAAAGAAAGAAAGAAAGAAAGAAAGAAAGAAAGAAAGAAAAGAAAGAGAAAGTTGTGTTAAATATTTGTTTTAAATATGATTTTTTTAAGTTGAATTGAAATATTTAAGACAACTTTAGATTCAACATAATTATAAATTTAGTATTTTAAACATAATTATTTATGTGTTCAAGAAAGCATTGCTTGTTAATTCAGGAAAATAAAGAATTTAAAAAGAAAATTGAATGTATTCATTTGTATATTCATTTAAAAATATATGAAGGTATCTAGTGAATGATGTTTATAAATGAGACCAAACATCATTCAAAAACTCCTTAGAGGTGATTTTTAGGACCTGTGAGACTTATAAATAGAATAATAACATTTGTAAGTACAAGTCAAAACTTTAAGAATGAGATTTCAAAAATTGTAACTTTAATAAATTGAATATTAATTCTTAACAAAAATGAAAACAAATCTCTAAATAATATTTTCTGTGAATAAAAGCCATTCTTAGGTGCCTGGATGGCTCAGTCAGTTAAGGGCCTGACTCTTGATTTCAGCTCAGGTCATGATCTCAGAGCTGTGAGATAGAGCCCCAAGTCTGGCTCCAGCCTCAGCACAGAGTCTGCTTGAGGTTCTCTCTCCCTCTCCCTCTGCCCCACCCCCACCATGCTTGCTCTCTCTCCCCCTCTAAAATAAACAAATCTAAAAAAAAAAAAGAAAGCCATTCTTGAGGACACTAGTAAACTGACAGCAACCTACTAACGTCTGGCACTCTTTGTCAGAATTATCCAGTTATCCAACTGATCTAAAGGGAAACTCTCCAGTTAACAATCCTGCACATGAACAATCAGACTTTCAGCATCTTACTTCTAAATATAAAGTCAGCAAATGATCACTAGATACTGCCAGTTGCTACCACCCATTCTGCCTTCTTTGATAAGAAGATTCTGTTTGGGTAGCAAAGTGCCTCCCCTCCCCTCCTCAGACTTCCTGCAATTGAAGTTAGTCGTGTGGCACGTTTAGTAAATGAGATATAACAGCACATCTCCCTGCATGGGGCTTCTAGGAAAGCTCTTTGAAAGTACATATACTAAATGACATACACATTTTGCCTTTTAATCTTTCCTCTGTTCTACCTCTATCTGGAATGTGGATGTGATGCCTGGGGATGAAGAGGCTATATTGCAGCCTAATGGGGTGGAGCAGGCGGTTGGAAGGAGCCTCACTGCTGATCATCTCGTGGAGAAGATACAAGCCCTTAGACTGTCTTGTGTGAGAGAATAACCCCTATTTGATTAAATCATTCCAGGTGGCTTTCTGTTGTTTTCAGCCAAGCCTAATTCTAACAGACTCAACTTCCTACATGAAGAAAGACACCAAATGAAATCAACAAATGAACAGGAATCTGGAGATGAAAGATAGTGCCAGGAACAGAAAAAACCTCCAAAATAATTCAAATAATTACATTACCCCTAGAGGTTCATTCATTTAACCAATATTTATAGAGTGCCTATTATAAAAAAAAACTGGATAAGAGATAAAATAAAATGTTACAGCTACAAAACTAGAATAGAACATTGTGAAAAGAGAGAATAAGAAAAATAGAATAAAAGATAAGAGACCTAAAGGATCAATTTAAGACATTTAGCATCAAAATGATGCGTTCCAGGAAGAGAGAAAATGGTTAAAGCTAAAATGTCAAAAGAATACTTCAATGAAATTTCCCAAACATGTAAAAACACAAGTTTCCTTCATTGGTAAAGTGTCTGTTCATGTCTTCTGCCCATTTTTTGATTTGATTATTGGTTTCTCATGTATTGAGTTTGAGAAGTTCTTTGTAGATCTTGGCTACCAGTCTTTTATCTGCAGTGTCATTTACAAATATCTTCTCCCATTCCATGGGCTGTCTCTTAGTTTTTTTGACTGTTTCCTTGGCTGTGGAGAAGCTTTTTTATCTTGAAGTCCCACAAGTTCATTTTTTCTTTTGTTTCTCTTGCCTTTGGAGATGTGTCATGAAAAAAGTTGCTGTGGCTGATGTCAAAGAGGTTGCTGCCTATGTTCTCCTCTAGGATTTTGATGGGTTCCTGTCTCACATTGAGGTCTTTCATCCATTTGGAGTTTACTTTTGTGTATGGTGTGAAAGAGTGGTCAAGTTTCATTCTTTTGCATATAGCTGTCCAATTTCTCCAGCACCATTTATTAAAGAGACCGTCTTTTTTCCACTGGATGTTTTTTCCTGCTTTATCAAAGATTAGTTGCCCATAGAGCCGAGGGTCCATTTCTGGGTTCTCTATTCTGTTCCATTGGTCTATGTGTCTGTTTTTGTGCCAGTACCATGCTGTCTTTGTGATCACAGCTTTGTAGTATAGCATGAAATCAGGCAACATGATTCTCCCAGCTTTGTTTTTCCTTTTCAACAGTTCCTTGGTGATTTGGGGCCTTTTCTGGTTTCACACAAATTTAATGGCTAACACACACATGAAAAAATGTTCAAAATCATTAGCCATCAGGGAAATTCAAATCAAAACCACATTGAGATACCACCTTACACCAGCTAGAATGGCAAAAATTGACAAGACAAGAAACAACAAATTTTGGAGAGGATGTGGAGAAAGGGGATCCTTCTTACACTGTTGGTGGGAATGCAAGTTGGTACAGCCACTTTGGAAAACAGTGTGGAGGTCCCTTAAAAAGTTAAAAATACAGCTACCCTATGATCCAGCAATTGCACTACTGGGTATTTACCCCAAAGATACAGATGTAGTGAAGAGAAGGGCCATATGCACTCCAATGTTCACAGCAGCATTGTCCACTATAGCTAAATTGTGGAAGGAGCCGAGATGCCCTTCAACAGATGACTGGTTTGAGAAGATGTGGTCCATATATACAATGGAATATTACTCAGCCATCAGAAAGAACAAGTACCCAACATTTGCAGCAACTTGGATGGGACTGGAGGAGATTATGCTAAGTGAAATAAGTCAAGCAGAGAAAGACAATTATCATATGGTTTCACTCATGTATGGAACATAAAAAATAGCAGGAAGATCAGTAGGAGAAGGAAGGGAAGAAGAAGGGGGGGTAAACAGAAGGGGGAATGAACCATGAGAGACTATGGATTCTGGAAAACAAACTGAGGGCTTTGGAGGGGAGGGGGCTGCGGAATTGGGATAGGCCAGTGATAGGTATTAAGGAGGGCACATATTACATGGAGCACTGGGTGTTATATGCAAATAATGAATCATGGAACACTACATCAAAAATTAAGGATGTACTGTATGGTGACAAACATAACATAATAAAAAATTATTATAAAAAAAGACACAATTTTCCTTATTGAAAGGGTACATGTAGCAAAAGTGAAAAAAGATCCTAGCGAAAGCAANAAACATAACATAATAAAAAATTATTATAAAAAAAAGACACAATTTTCCTTATTGAAAGGGTACATGTAGCAAAAGTGAAAAAAGATCCTAGCGAAAGCAAAACATGAAATTTCAGAGCTCCCAAACTCTTCCAGAGGGAAACAAAGTCAGAAAGATTAAAAGTCAGACTGGCACGGGTCTTCTGAAGAAGAACCATACTGGGTCCAAGACTCAGGAGAATTACCTTCACAAATCTAAGAAGTAACACACGCCCAGGAGTCTATTGCCAGCCAAAGTCTTATTCAGGTGTGACATGGACTGAAAAATGCCCTGCAAATCACCCTTTCCTAGGAAACAACTGATGGATGAGCTCCAGCAAGTTGAAGGAGTAAACCAAAGAAGAGGAAGGAGTCGCTCGTGGTCTAAGAAATGTGCTCCGATCAAAAAGAGTCTCTGGCTGAGGAGTTTGTAGCAGATCCAGGGACCTGGGTTAGTGAAGAACATGGGCTCCAAAAGAGAGAGCCAAACCAAGAGAATGCAGGGAACTATTTACATAAAGCTTACCTGATATGAAGGAGCACTCCGAAAGAAAGCACTGCTTGCCATGTGGTAGGTCAGATGCTGCATGTGGGTAAGATACAGGTACATAAAAACCACGCAACCGTTAATTTCAGAAAAATGAAAAAAATTGTGCAGGAAAAAAATAATACCTTCTCTTTGCCCTACAATGAACATTATTTTTATAGTCACAACATGTAAATCTTGACTGTTACTCAACAAACACAAAATAATTCTGTAAACATTTTTGGAAGGATGAGAGCAGGGAAGTGGGTTTTGGTGGTATTACAATGAAATTTTGACTCATTTTAACAAGATAGTAATAGGTAAGTTCTAAAAACTGGTGGCAAGAAACTAAGGATATGGAAGTATTTAGACACCTGCAGGCTAATATCGGGAGAAAGCAGTTCAGGATATCGGGAGCAGGCTTGAGGAAGGGTTGGGGTGGAGGGGATAATTCTTCTAAATCTTTTGGTATGATGTGATTCTGTGATGATTTGCAGGCACTACACTTATATTACAAACCCTCTATGCACTGCTCCAGACGGTCCCAGCCTCACCTGTTACTGGAATCTTGGCTGCGGTGCCCAGTCCTACACAGGCCCACATGTATGCGTCTTACTTCCCCCTTAGGCTTCTCTGTGAAGGCCCAGGCTGGAGCCACCTCCCTTCTGATGTATGCTCAACCTGGAAATGAAATGGAGTGAGCACCCACTGAGTCACATCTTTGACTAACTGGTGGTGGGGGCCAGATCCTGAGCCGGCCGAGGCATTCTTCCCTCTTTCTTCCTGTGGATGGACAGTGCTGAGACATATTCCAGCAGCTGTCCAGGCTGTCCCCCTGATAGAACAACAGGTCACCTNTAACAGGTCACCTGTGGTCATGGCCAAGCAATAGTGCATCTTTGAACTGCTCTCCCTCCTTCCCTGCTTCATCTCCTGTCCCTTATCCTGTCCCCCTTGATCAAATCCCCAGTTTGCATTGGTCTTAGTCTTTGCTTTCTGGCAAACCCAGGTGAGGACAAAACTGATTAAAGGCTTTTAAATGAAGACCAAAAGAAATGAAAATGAATCCAATAATCAATTTTTAAAAATATATCTAAGCAGGGGCGCCTGGGTGGCACAGCGGTTAAGCGTTTGCCTTCGGCTCAGGGCGTGATCCCGGCATTATGGGATNCAACAGGTCACCTGTAGTCATGGCCAAGCAATAGTGCATCTTTGAACTGCTCTCCCTCCTTCCCTGCTTCATCTCCTGTCTCTTATCCTGTCCCCCTTGATCAAATCCCCAGTTTGCATTGGTCTCAGTCTTTGCTTTCTGGCAAACCCAGGTGAGGACAAAACTGATTAAAGGCTTCTAAATGAAGACCAAAAGAAATGAAAATGAATCCAATAATCAATTTTTAAAAATATATCTAAGCAGAACACGATAATATAACAAGGAAATGCGAAGGGTAAATGTGGGTTTTTTAAAGCCAAAGNTGAATAAATAATAAAATCTTTAAAAAAATATATATCTAAGCAGAACACGATAATATAACAAGGAAATGCGAAGGGTAAATGTGGGTTTTTTAAAGCCAAAGGTAAATACTTGAAGGGCAAAGCTGGTGGTTGGGAATTTATAATTATGGGCGGCCCTAACAAAATTCAAAGTTGAAGGAGGAAGGGAATAACAGGTAAAGAAATACTCTAAAGTATCCTTCACCATGGGGGCTGAGCTGCTAAAATGTTTTGTGAGGACCAAGTGGCCATTATTTAATTTCATGTAACACTGGAAGATAGAAGATTAAATATGATAATATTTACCTACCATCAGAATGGAGCACAGTAACAGCTGTAGGGGGCAAAGGAGATGGAATAGGAAAAAAACCCCAAAACTCAGCCAGGCCACATACTAGGAAAAAAGTAGATAAATCAGGATGAGCAATTAAGGAATTAAAAACATTTAAAAAAAAAGAACTAAAAATAAATATGTCCCGTAAGCCAATAATCCTAAATGGGCTGAATTCTCCCTTTAAAAAAATAGACCCTCGGGTTAAAAACACAAAACGAAATTTTCATCTACATGCAGTTTCTAAAAGACATCTCTAAAAATAAATACTAATGAGGAAATGTTGATTTTAATACTCAACACTATACCAGGAAAATGTGAACCATTAAAAAACAAGAAAGGTAGTATTTCAATGTAAAGATAATTCAAGGCCTGATCCATTAAATGAAAAAAGAATTATAGTTTTCTCATTAAAGATACAATCCTTGAGGAGCTGAAGGAAGCCATGGACCTTTGTGTAATGAAAAACATAACAGCAAAATCAGTAGAACAAAAACTCCTAGAAATATAAGGAGGGCTTGACAAAATTGCCCTGGTGGTAGATTTGATTATATCTCTTTCTGATTTGGTATACCAGGGAGTATTTAAATATCATAACCAACAAGTTCATCTAACAACTCTACACGAATTTTTTTTTTCTGCCCTGGAAAGCATGTTTAAAAATCAACATTTACTTGACCTCGAAGAAAACAGATTCTCTCCAATAAGGGATTTCATAGGTCTCACTTTGGAAACACACCCCAACACCCCTCGCAGACCGAAGCCATTTTTGTCCCTCCCTGTCCGGCCTGGGAGGGTACATGGATCAAGCCTCAGCCTAGTACTGAGCAGGGACAGGGTTGGGGGTGGAGCAAAGGGAACTGCTGTTATCCCGTGCCTACCACAAGTTGACATGTCTGTGTGCCCTCAGCCTTTTCTCTATTTTCTCCTTAAGTTACGAGCACAGCCTTATAGGGCATTGCCAGCCATTTTGCGGGTGGTGGAAGGTTATTCTCACCGTTCCCTATTTGGACTATCAGATCCCTATCATCTGCAGCAAGCAAGGTCTCTGCCCTTCATTGGAAGGAGGAGCTGTACCCTCTGCCTCAGATTCAAGGCCCCTTTCCCATCTCTGGGTGGCTCTCTTTCACCTCCGTGGTAAAATAGGGACTGTCACACTGACCCACTTCCCAGAAGGTCTGTGAGATGTAAGGACTAATTACAAAGGCTAATAAAATATTTACAGAGCCTATGGCACACTTTGGATGTGCAAGGGCTTACTTAATAAAAACATTGACAGTGCTGGATAAACACTGCACAGAGCCTAGTGCCACTCTGGAGAAGAGTAAACAACTTGCCAGGGTAATTTCAAGCTCTATTAGATGCTTGCAGCAAATATCACTGTTATCCAAGAGGAGAGAAAATCTGCCACGCAGGAAATCTTAACTGAAGGCCACAGCCCATCCATGCAGAGCAATGTGGTTTGATTAAAATGAGCAGTGACCTTTTGTGCAAGCACGGGTATCTCTGGGCTTTTTCAGAATTCGGGAAGGTAAAAGTGAGTCAGTGGCGGACAACCTTGGGCTCAAGCTCCAGGGCCTGGCCTGCTTTGCAAAGAAATCCCTCTCCAGGAATCTGAAGAAGAGGCTGCTCTGGGCTGGCCGGGCCCCAGAAAGGGAGGATGTCTTATTGAAAAGTGTAGCTGCATTTTGGATCTTCGCAGGGGACAGTAGAAAGAGCAAATAGCATGGCCCATTTATGTAACAAAAAGAAAGCCAGTGTATCAGGGTGTACAGACCAGAAGACAGAGCCCATACCAGGAAGTTGATGCAGGGGAATAGAGGTAAGAGAAAAAGCCGAAAGGATATCTGGGGGATAGTGGGGTCACCCTGAAATGGGCAACAGCGGGCAACTGCTACCACCCGGGGCCAGGGGAACAAAGGTGGTGGGGGTGGTGTTGCCAGAGCCCAGATGTGAGCTGGACCCACGAATAATATGCAGCCACCACCAGGGACATGACTCAAAGCAGAGAAGGGAGGGCAGAAATCGTAGTATGTGTAGTTTGCATGGTGGGCACCCTGGCACAGAGCAGAGCAGGGGAGGGCTCTGTGGGTCAAGGTCAGATGCCCAGCACAGAGCAGGGCAGCAGAAGGTGGGACCAAGCAAGGTCGGCTAAGCCAGATGGGACGCTAGACTCCCCCTGAAAGATAATGGGAAACATTTGCTGGTTTTTAAATCAGGAGAGACTTTTCCCATCGCACACACTAGGTAAACAGCAGAGCAGGAGCAGAGCTCTGGCCTCCCAGCTGCCTGTCTAGCTCCTGAGTTGTCACCTGGTGAGCCTCATGCCTGCAGCACCCACTCCACATGAGAACAAGTCAGTGGGTCAAGGGATAGGCTTCTGGTCACTTAACACAAGTTGTGAACTCCCAAGGCTGGTGGCCTCTGGGAGCAGGTGAGTGCTCTCTCTCTGAATTTGAGTTCTCACTTTTTACTGCTTCAAAGACCTGGTGCCAGGGCAACCTTGTTCTAACTGGTTAACCAAATTCTCATACCATGTAGGCATAGGAATTCCAGCTCCAAAAACTCACCTTCACTTCCACCACAAATTACTAAGTTGACAATAGGGTCAGTGAACAGGGCAATGTGTTAAAAGCATCAGAGTATGTGAATCAGTCAGGTGACTCCAGGAAGCAATCTAGAAAGTTCCAGACAAACTCTCCTTTCGTTTTTCCTCGGTCAGAACGGTGTTTAAAATTGTAAACTGCCTTATGAATCAAGTAAGGAGAGGTAAGTTCATGGGGTGTTAATTTAATGGCTCACTTGGGCTTTGACTAATTTTGTTCTGTGACAGAGCGATAATTTTAGAAACTTCAAACTGGGAAGTGAAAAGTAATTCATTCCCATTCACTCTGTGTCAACAGAACTGAACTGCTGGGAACTGAGTGTTCCTTTAGGCGGGCAGGGAGATGGGGGTTCAAAAACTCACAGAGTGTCAGGGAGATAATTTACGGAAGGCTGTCTGATTTGTTGGTGGCAGGACTGGAGCCCCGAATCCAGGACATGGGGAGGCCTATTTGGTTAATAGTGCCCTCCCCCTACCCTCACATTCTGTTCTGAAGCTCCTTTTCTTTTCGAAGAGCTTGACAAGAATATTTGTTCCTGCTCCACCCGCCCCCATAGACAAAACACTGGCTTTGTTTCTGGAGCTCCAAGAGTTTTGAGATCTGATTCTTAGCAAAGAGAAGTTCACATGACTTAGCCATTTTATCTGAGGGTAAAACGAGGGAATGCATTTCCCGGTGCCTAGCACAGTGCCTGGCTCACAGAAAGAGCTCAACGATGCACCCTTCTTTCATGGTGATGTTGTTCATCAGCCATTGTGCTGGGTAGTCTCTAGTTGCTCTTCCCAGCAGGCAGACGCTAAGGGACTATAGCAGGGATCTCTGTCATCCCTGTTTTCTGTTTAGCTATGGGAGGCACTGGCGGATGTGGGGATATGTGTGTGGGCGCTGGGCTCCTCCTCCAAAGGCTGAGGCTCTTGTGCAGATCATCGCTCCCACCCTTTGCCACCTCAGGACCCCACAACTACTAGACACGAATACTGTACCTGTACCCTTGGCTTCCTACCCTCTCCACACCCTCAAAAATAACCCTCTCTTACATGCTTGTTAATTACCCCACTTGAGTGTGCCCTCCTTTCTTTTCTGGACTGTTTAATCTAGTAATTGATTAAACTATATTTCATAGTGAAAATCCAGTTTGAAAACTCTCAGGTCCTGTTGTGGCCTCTTGGCCTGGTTGTGTTCTGGGCATACCTGTGTCTTTGCTATTTCATCTTTTCAAATTCCTCACCAGACAGGTTATGGGAGAGGAAGTTGGGGGAGTTTACATCATGGAGGGTGATCAGACATTTGACTTATGGCCTACAATACAGAGTTTCTGGAACATGGCCAATCAAGGATATTTCATCCCACTATGGCCACAAGTATGTTCATGTACCAGTGCTGGGCTCGAGAGTCCCATACACCTCTCCTGTAGCCAGAAAGTCTTAAGAGAAGCGATGGACCCAGACCATTCACTATTATTTCTGGGAAACTGAGCATCGGATTCCAGTACCCAGAGATGTGCTGGGCATATCATGGGGACTCTATACCTGTTTGTGAACTAACAAATGAATTCTAACATAGATCCACATTCCCCTATGGGGGGCATATGGCCATCAGAAACCATCAGCTCCTGAGTGTAAAATGTGCCCTGTGTGTGTCCACTCCTATGTGT
Source organism: Ailuropoda melanoleuca (assembly GCF_002007445.2). Lineage (NCBI taxonomy): Eukaryota > Metazoa > Chordata > Mammalia > Carnivora > Ursidae > Ailuropoda > Ailuropoda melanoleuca. Next base: position 34,774,821 of record NC_048223.1, read on the forward strand.
CCAGCCATTATCTATAGAATGCAATCCTTAGACCTTTGGTAGATACTGACAGGAGAATCCAATTGGGTCTCTGGTCTTAAGTTGTCTTTTCTAAGCGAACATACCATGCATTCTTAAGGTTGGCATTCCATTGCAAACCTCAATTCCAGCTTCTGAATTGACTAAAAGACAAAAGGATGAAAGGACTCAAAATCTGCAGCTACCTCTAGAGATCTTTGCTGAAGAACCTTGACTAGAGGTTGTCCCCAGGATGACCTGTACTGAAATAAGAGCCTTCCCCTTGGAGGATGTGTTTTGTAACGCTATTTGAATGGGAGGGAATTACTGGGGAAATGAAATTTGCTTTAGGTGAAGGATCTTTGGTTAAACATGCCTGGTAGTGATGAACTACAAGCTTTCCAGAGCCAACACTCCATGCAAGACGCTGCTCTGTTGGGGTGGCTTTGTGCCCGAAGCTAATAGAGTTGCTGGTGGAGAAAGAAGGTCCCAAGCCCTGGAGCAAAAAGTGGATGTGATCCAACCCTGCTCTGTTACAATTTTCAGGCAAACACATAGCTACTACAAATTATCCTCATGATCACAATTCCTGCAGATAAACAGGAATTTACCAGTGAGTATCTGAAATTCTTTCCCTGACTCCCCTCCCCATCCAATTGAAGCAGCCATTTCTACGTGTGCTTAGGAACGGATCTACTGAACTTCAGCAGAACAAACTGGTAAACCAGGGGCCTTCAGAAAGCTGAATCTTATGCTTGGCCATTTTCCTCTGCTTGCTAGAATCAGCACCAGGACCTTATAGTCAGGTTGGCAGCCTTCACTCTGACAAGCATGGTCAGTCTAGGAGTCCTTTAGTGACAGTGTTTGGTTGTGATATTCTAGACCTTCTTTTCAGAAGAATGTTGTATTAGTTAGGGTTCTCCAGAGACACAGAACCAATAGAATATATGTGTGGGGTGGGAGAGAGGGAGAGAGGAGAGATTTATTTTAAGAAATTGTCTCACACGATTATGGGGGCTAGCAAGTCCAAAGTTTGTAGGACATGCTGGCAGGCTGGAAATTCAGGCAAGAGTTTATGTTTCAGTCTTGATTCCAAAGGTTGGAAACAGGCAACATTTCTATATCATGCAGCCTTAAGGGGAATGCCTTCTTTCTTAGGGGACCTCAGTCTTCTCTCATAAGGTCTATAATTAACTGGATAAGCCCCACCCACATTATAGAGGGTAGTGTGTTTTACTCAAAGTCTACTGATTTAGGGGCTCCTGGGTGCCTCAGTTCGTTAAATATCTGACTCTTGATTTTGGCTCAGGTCATGATCTCAAGGTCATGAGACCGAGCCCTGAGTCAGGCTCCATGATCAGTGGGGAGTCTGCTTGAGGTTCTCTTCCTCTGCCCCTCCCCCCGCTCTCTCTCTCTCTAAAAATAAATAAATCTTTTAAAAAAAAAGGTCTACTGACTTAAAAGTTAATCTTTACTCAAAATCAAATGACTGTTAGTGTTAATCACATCTTAAAAATACCTTCATAGCAACATCTAGACTAGTGTTTGACCACACAACTGAGCACCATAGCCCAGCCAAGCTGACACATAATATGAACCATGTTATCTGACACAGATATCCCCAAATAGGTGTACATTCCTACAGATATGTGCCCTTTACAGAGAACAGTCATTCTGAAGAGAGCTGGCAGAAGGAGATATACATGAGAGAATAAGGAGAAATGTGTACATTCTTGCATGATCTGGGTCTTAGTGTCCCATTTTTTTCTATTAATCAAAGTCAGAGCTCTTCGGAACCATTAAGTGGATGAGTTTCTTGCATGCTGCAATTGGCAGTACCCCCTGAAGACTTAGAGTCCCATCTCATTTTGTCCTTGCTATGCACCCTTCTCCCCCCTCCTTGAGAGGAACAGCACACCAGCTGGGCTGTGTTCCCTAACAGGTGAGGTCACTGTGCATTAAATCTGGGGCTCACATATATTATTTTATTTTATTTTTTTATTTTTTGGTCTTTCAATCAATGCTTTTTTATAAAATGTAATTCATATTCTTATCTTACAGATTCGTATTCACTTTTCAATTAAATTAAAGGTGGCCTTTCTTCTCTCCCATCCATGACAAAGAGCAGGGACCCTCTTCCCATGCATTTATACAACATAATGTTAAATAAATCACATGTTTTCTTTCTTGGGTTATCTTTAACTTTTCTACTTAGAACCGATATACACAAAATCATTCAGGTTGGCCCACTGTATTCATCAAAGATCTAAATAAATCAACACTAACTTTTCTGACATTTCTAATAAAGCAGCAAAGCTCTAAATAAAGTTCCATCACATAGGCCAACCAAGAGCATGCAGGTGTGTTAAACCTGGGGCCCACATATATTATTTTATTTTATTTTTTATTTTTTGGTCCTTCAATCAATGCTCTTTTATAAAATGTAATTCATATTATTATTTTACAGATTCGTATTCACTTTTCAATTAAAATGAAGGCGTTGATTCAAAAATGTTAACAAAAGCAGATACTAGATACTTATACATTGACTCTAATTTGAATAGATGATAGTAGTTTTTGTTTTATAAGATAATATCACAACGTATAACGTTAAAATTTAAAGTGTTCTATTATGTTATTGTCAAACACCATCATTTTTTTAAGACAAGCTTCCCTGCATTTTCTTACACTGTATAATTATATGTAGACAGATAACCTACATTCAAGTTAAAAATTTTAACTCTTTGCTGATCACTAATCTATGAAGTGATGGCAGTTGCTCTTGTGAAACAACCATAGCAATCTCTTCAAACCAGAAATTTTGTTGTTTTTAAATAAAATTTATATTAAAATGTAATGTAAGTACAGAGAATTGCACAGATCCTGTATGTAACTTGATGAAGGTTTTTAATATTTAATTTTAAGTGATTTCAAATTTGCAAATCATTCTAGTGCATCTTTCTAAAGCACCAGTAGAGTTAGAATATATTTTGCATATTCAAAAATATAGAATGATGCATCTCGAAAATTCCTTCATCATATGTGACCTGTGTGTCTTAACTTTTAGTGGCTGGGAATTAGAAAATCCTAGAAGACACCTGTCGGCTGCCTAGGGTCACTCACCCTGGACTGTTATGCATCTGAGAAGTGACCTTTTATTGTGTCTCAACTGTTAAATGTTTTTTTGTTCCATTTGTTACAGCAGCTAGCATATTCTAATGTGTAGGTCATGCCACGGAGTTTTGATTTTACTCTCAAAATTTTATTTTGAATTCTATTTTGCTCTAAGTGTAGTGGGAAGTTGCTGAAGGATTTTAAGCAAGATAACACAACCTGATTTTCACTACAAGATGATTACTCTTCCTGAACAAATTGAGAGGTCTAAAACTCTATAGTAAGCAAGGCAAGAAATGATGATGGCTAAGATTAGCAGTCACAACCAAAAGAGAGAGATTTGGGTGTGTGGGATCACCAGGACTCAATGATGGTGGGTGGGAGAGAGATGTTGAATGTCTGTTCTGACTGGTGCACGTGGGTGCCCTGATGGGGAAATCTGGGGAGAGTCCTGGGTGGGGTGGGGACAGGGAAGTTCAGAGTGAATAGAGAAAAAACAGGGGCACTTCTGTAGCACACCATCTTCGACCCTGCTAGTCTTCACTGTGGAGCTAATCTTCATGGGACCCTGCAGTCACATTAGCAGATGAGTCTTTTGGTCTGCATGGAATGGGGCATCTTTCCATGATAAATAGCAAACATATCACGTCATTCATTCACTTGTTCATTCATTCACTCAACCGACACCAGGCTGGGGACACCGTCGTGCTCTTGAGGAACTCTGAGTCCTCACATTCTCTGTCTCTATTTATATAAATCTATCACATGGACTCAGTAGCCAGAAAGAGGTGGCCAAAGAAACTGACTATAATGAAAATATTATTTCTGACATAGAGAGGGTGGTGTGAGGGATAAAGGTGGAAAGAGAGCAGAACTGAGAGCAGAGAGGGCAAGAAAGAATAGTTTCCATTAGAAATTTACAGGGTTTCCACCTGTGCAACTTTATGGGATGCTTAAAACATGGGAGGGAGAAATCAAGGCCCAGATGCAGCTGGAACCTCCCATACACACACAAATACTACAACAAGAACAGCCTTTGACTCAAGGTCCGTTCGCTCATCACTACCTGCCACCATGATGCTTCCTTAGAGTGGGAAAAGTGTTGTTTACAAACTAGGTCAGAGAAAAATGGTAGAATGTGGGGATAAGAAGAGGTAGAATGTGGGGATGAGAAGAGGCTGCAGCTGCAGAGGGGAAGAGGCTGCAGCTGCAGAGGGGTAGAGTGACACCTCTTCACCTGAACAGGTGCTCAAGGCTGCCAGGCCGTCTACAATGGGTAAGGTCCCAGTGGGGGAACTGATTTNAAGAAGAGGTAGAATGTGGGGATGAGAAGAGGCTGCAGCTGCAGAGGGGAAGAGGCTGCAGCTGCAAAGGGGTAGAGTGACACCACTTCACCTGAACAGGTGCTCAAGGCTGCCAGGCCGTCTACAATGGGTAAGGTCCCAGTGGGGGAACTGATTTGGTCAGGTTCCCAGGACTGAGCCAGAAGGTCACTGCAGGCTGTGTCCTGTGGAGCCTGATGGCCAAATTCTTTCTCCAAGTCAGAGAGGAGGGTGTTGGGCTGGAAACAAGGATGTGCTGACAAGGTCAGAAGACGGACAGGCAACAGACGAGTGGTGTGTGGGAGACACAGCTGATTCCCAGACTTCAGGGCCTGAGTGGATGTATTATGGGGCCTGTTTAGATCTAGTCAGAAGCAATGTTATTTCATCAGAGGCAGGGGAGCCTAGAAGGCTAATCCTGGCATGTCTGTGCTCATGTGCCTACACGTGTGTGTTTGCATTATGTGTGTGTGCCCATGAGCATATGTGCATGCTCATACACACACACACACATACATGCNCACACACACACACATGCTTAGGGTGTGTTCCATGCTGGTGTGGGATCAGGGATGGGTAGAATGAAAACAGGAGACTACTGGAAACAGAAAGCAGACTTACCACTAAGACAGCTTGCCTGGGAAAGCACTTGTTTCTGCCCCAGCTGGCTCTCTCTCCTTCACTAAGTCTTTCTGTTTTGTTCCCAAGATTCATCACATGCAGTTCTTTCTTGCACTAGTCTTACAACTAAGGAGGTATATTGAAGACATGGGACTGCTTCCAGTTTTCCCAAGATAGAAAGGGCCCCTCAAGCCTCTGCTAGAAAGAATCAGTGGCAAAAACAGATACTGTGCTAATATTAAACACTTGGATTCTCTCTGTGAAAGATGGTCTGTTAAATACAAATATGCTCTAATGTTTCCACCTTCTGTAAGACTTTTCATGAATATATGCTTATAAATCAGGAAAGCTCTGCTTATATATTCAGTGCCTTGATTTTCAGATTGGAAAAGGGGGTGTCTCGGCCCATAATGGATTCCTTAAGGATTATATGCAATTTAACACTAAAGTGTTATGATGTGCCAACCACTTAAAAAATATTCTTTTAATCCTCTAACAACCCCACCAGGTAGGAACTATTATCATCGGATGAGGCCACTGAGGCTCAGTGAGGTCAGATAATTTGCACAAGGTCACACAACAGGGTGTGGCTCAGGCAGGATTTAAATCCAAGCCACTGGGCTCTAGGGGCCTTGCTTCTGTGTTCCTCCTTCCAGGAGCAGGAAGGGCCTCCGCTCTACCTCATTGCACTGAATTATTACCAGGCTGTCTCCTGCACTAAATGGGGAGCTCAAAGGCAGAAATTGTTTCTCATTTCTCCTCATTCCTCCAGCTGAAGGGCATAGGGGCTGAATGGTACATGAAGGAAGCCCACTGAGGCTTATTACCTGTTTGCTGTTGGGCCTGGAAAGGCCTGCCAAGGTGATCTGACCCATTTCCCTGTCCCTGGCATCATTGTCTGGGATTCTGCACACAGCAACCTTACCCATTCCTCCTCATCCCCATGATGGCTTTTCCTCCAAAGTCTAGTCCCTTCTACACAAGCTCCCCTGGCAGACCAAGTCCTGGTTCACGACCATGGGCATCTGTCACTTCTGTGTAGGGCCAACAGGAAATGTGCCACATCACTGAACAGTAAACAATTCTGTGTCTCAGCCACATTTTATCTGGGCCAGGCACCAAAGCAGGCTGTGGTCTCTTGTCACCTCCACAACAAAACTCCTTCTATTTCCAACAGTGATCTATCAAGTGAGACCGTTGCTGGGTCCACTGTGTTCCTTTTGTTTCAGGGACACAATTGGTAAAATCCGTTGGTGAGGTAGAATGGCAGATTGGACTTACGGATTTGGACACAGACACTTCCCTGAAAGGGAAGAAGCATTCCACGTTATTTGGGTTTTCTCCAGAATATAACCCTGAGGCCTAATCCAAACAAGAAAAATAGATCACCCTTTTCCATTTCACTCACTAATAAACTTGGAAGAGAAGAGAATTTCATTGTAAGATCCTAACCACATTCTCAAAATGGCAGACCTTAACCCAACAGAACAGCTGACCAAAAGAGGGAAGAGGATGAGTGACATTTATTGACCTTCTACTTTGTGCCAGACTTTTGCATATGTTTCTTGAAAAGTAATAATAATTTTACAGAGTGATTGTTTCAAGGCACAGTCAGAGAGAACACTGAAATTCAGAGGTTATGTGACTTAAGATCACATGCTCATCAGTCACAGAACTTGAATTTGAACCCAGATGTGTGTGACCCCAAAATTCATGGTGTTCACACCACACAGAGCTATCATAGGCCTTTACTGAGCCACTTACAAAGAATGATTTTTCTAGATCACTGCAATAGATGTCTCTAACCTTTAAAAACAGCACAAGCTTATAAAGAAAATACTCCTGTTCTGAACACTTCACATCCGTTCCAAGATTTATATGGTAAATAGCATGGTGGTATATTGTATTTTTGAAATATCATATTTTTGAAAAGCTGTCCTGACCTAACTTAACAAAAATAAACTGTACCAAGTAAAGGTGAAGAAAGGTAAATGTTCAAACAGTTCCATCCCATGTTTCAGAATTTTTCTTTCTGATCAAAGCTAACAAGCAATGTAGTCAAACAAAGAGACAAAGTTAACTATTAACCTTGGGGTGAAAAGTCAATGTACATTCTTTGTACTACCCTGCCCATACTCCAGCAAATATTAACATATATGGGCAAGAACACTTTCCTGTGACTATACAAGTGTGTTGTATATACTTGAGAAACACCTGTAGTGAAGGCATTGTTCAAGGGTAGGCCCTTCTGTTGCAGAGGCCTGGAAAAGGGATGTGCTTAAGGTCCCTTGGCCAGTTACAACCAGGAGCACAGAGGAGAGTGGTCCCTGGCATTCCCTACCTTTGTGCGATGGTTGGATAGTTACATACTGGTTGGACAGAATTGCAGTACACAAAATGACTGTTTCCACTTTTAAGAGAGTGATGTTCATTGTCCTCTTATATCTAACACCATACCTGAATTGAAAACCAAATTCTCACAGACCCCTCTGACCTTTTGTCTCTAGTGGTCTGATCTGAGGGCCAATGGGTAGATGACCATTGATGTCATTTCTAGGCTTGAGTTTGCAGATTGGTTTTCTAGAAGCAGCATGGTGTAGTAGAAAAAGTGTGGATTTGGCATCAGACTGAACTGAGCCTACAACTTAGCTCTGCAAGTGGGCAGATGAGTGACAGGGCAAGTGGCCTCACCTCTGGATCTCAGCTTTCCCACTGATAAAATGGAAACAATATTATGTAACAATCCCCATATGTAGTGGTTTGAATACTGCCCCTTCCAAATTCATGTCCACTCAAAACCTCAGAATGTGATCTTACTTGGAAATAGGGTCTGTGCAAATGAATTATTTAACAACTAGGATGAGATCATACTGGATTAAGGTGGACCCTAATTCCAATGACTGATATTCTTATAAGAGGAGAGGGCACAGAGAGACAGAGATGAAGCCCACATGGAAGGAGAGGTTGGCGTTATGCTTCCACAAACAAAGGAACTCCAGGAGCCATTAGAAGCTGAAAAAGTCAAGGATGGATCCTCCCCTAGAGCCTTTGGATGGATCACAGCCCTGCCAACCCCTTGATTTTTGGACTTCTGGTCTCCAGAACTGTAAGAGAATAGAATTCTATTATTTGATACCACCAAGTTTATGGTCATTTGTTACGACAGCCCAAGAAAGCTAATACACTATGCAGAGGGGTCAACAGAGTGCTTATCCCAGAGAAAATAATTGAAAAATGCCATCAACAATTATTAGTCACACATCAAGACGTTCAACCAGCAATTAGGGTACTCAGCAGCAGGTGCCCAAAGTGTCATGA